>NW_028301615.1:9848484-10000000 GCF_987345545.1 Pholcus phalangioides | reverse complement strand
AGGAGGGCTGCCGTTGCTAGTTGGTGCGAAGTACCGAGCATTGAGCTCTCGTCCTCTTCGTCTTGGTTTCTCTACTTAGGTAGAGATATTGATCTCAATGACAAAATGGCTGCTATTCAAAACAACCAGCCAAGGAATGCTACATTCTGCGAGTTTTACTGACGCTATTTTATATCACACGAGCAACAACTGCTAATATTTCGGGGAAAACTCAATAATTTAACTTATATTGTTGTTCATAAAATACAGGGTGGGCAAAAAGTCCGTGGAAATTTTTAAAATTCATAAAAACCGGAAAAATAACCGAAATAAAAAACGGTTTGCGGGGTTAGCATCCATGGAGGAAAGAATAACAGGAGGTGACGTGACCAGCGTGTCCGTTGAAAAAGCATGTGGAATCTGGGTTGCCAGATGAAGCCGGTGATGTCTCTATTAAAGGGACCAAGTAAGCCCAAACAAACCGTGGCTTCCAATGCTTTCCTACGAGAAACATCCCAGTTTTTAAAAATCATTTAAAAATTTACTATTCACTTTAGGAACTCGATTATTTTTCCTCAAATTCTTTGGATATATTTATACAATTGAACGAGAGCTTTTACAATTTTAGTTGTTATTTGTTTTCAAATATTAACTTCAACAACATGGAACTTTTTGCAAAAATAACCAAAATTTACCCATATCTTGTGCCACAAAATTTCTTCTCGGTATTTTAATTTAAAAAAATGTTATGCCAAAGCATGTAACACCTCAGTGCTGAGAGAGACACAATGTTTAAAGACACTTGAACAAGCGGTGTTTGAAAAAAATCTGACTCTTTTATGCGAAAAACATTAGCATATATAATGCCTTTCAGCTGTTTATATTAAAATATTGGAGAAATACTTCCAGGTAGAACAAAAACTCGAGCACAGACAATTTTAGATTTCAAATTCAATTCGAAACTGGTTTTTTTTTTCAAATTTTCGTACACATACCACTTTAAAAGCAAAGTAATAGGTACAAAATGAAGAGGAAAAAAACAGCCCTAGTGATTATTTTCCGAAATACTATAGGCTATAGGCCAGAGAGATGACTTATCGCGGCTCGTAAAAAAAGTTTTTTATTTTAATATTTTTTTTCTCAATACTACATCTACATAGCGGAAGGTTCGGATGGGCGGCATATATTTCAATCATACGTATTCAAGAATATACGGAAGAAGGGTGGCGAAATTTGTACATCCTACAGGCAGCAAAACCATAAATACACAGTGGCGAAGGACGCTCGAGCATTTCCAGTACTTTGAGGCACGGGGGCGGCAAAATGCTCTTTGCCCCGGATGGCAAAAATGCTAGCTACGTCCCTGTCAGAAGGTGCTCGAGCACCTCAGAATTGATTCAGAAATCAAAATTCCTCATGTAAAGCTTAGACGAGCGCCCACGGACCTCAAACATATCTAACTAATACATAACTCTATCATAATGATGAACGAAACAAAAAGGCAAAATAAACAGCTAAAAGAAAAAATTATGAAAATTGCATTTTATTGGAGCTTCATATAATTTTAATTAATCATATTCCCATAGACATTAATGTGATACATCGAATTTTTAAAATAAATTGAAGACACTGAGAACTAAAAACTTATGACGAGTTGAAAGTGAAAAATGATCTTCCCCCTTTCAAAAATAAATTAAAAATGTAAAAACCCCTTATATACAAGTATAAACTTTTATCTTTTCCCATTATTGGATCATGTAGATTACCTGAAGACGCATTAAACAGTCATGGTGCTTAAATTTATTTAGATATTAATATTTTAAAAGAATTTGATCTGGCAAAACACATGTTAAGTATAGGGAAAAGAGCGGTTTGTTTGGGTTTACTTGTCAGCCCATAGGGTTGCCACAACGGCTTCAATTTTCGTGCCTGATGTCACCTCCTTGTATTCTTTCCTCCATGGTTAGCATCGCTAAGGTCACGGGAATTTTTTTAAGACGGGAGAAAATAACTAAAAGAACAGCCGATAGGTGGTGCTGACGTACACAATTCAAATAAAAGATATGCAACTAACGAGCAGAGAATGCTCCAAATCGTTTATTACAGCAGTACGTGTTCCACAAGACCACCACCACAAGGGATAACACATTGCAGGCGAGTCCCAAATCCAGCAACGGCAAAGTGCAGCAGGTCCACATACACGGTTTAGAACGGCGAACTGATTGTGGATTAGGAGCGCAAGTTCTTATAACTGTCACATTTGCATTTCCACTGAAGTCGCTCGTACCTGTGCGAACTATCAGCTGGTGCCCCCCCCCCCCCCGTTTTCATCAAAAAAATTCCCGTGCCGAGCGATGCTAACCCTGCAAGCCGTTTTTATTTCGGTTATTTTTCCGGTTTTATGAATTTTTAAAGTTTCTACGGACTTTTTGCCCACCCTGTATTTAATAATATCATACTATATGTTTTTATGCGGCACATCCGGTCACTGATTCTAATCAAAGGATTTTAACAGTTTTATTTGATAGGTGGCAGCAGGATTCTATAGTTCAATGATGTTTCTTACTTGTAACGTAGGCCTAATACTGCACTGTATAGTTATTTTCAGCATTTTCTAGAAGGCATATTTTTGTTGATAAAATTTCATTTTATTGGTTATGGACAAAAGTATTTAATCATTTTTTTTATCATTGTTGTCGCACCACGGTCATTTTCTGCACACGAGGTATAATTAGACCGGGACTTTATTGCCGAACGGCAGCCTTTTTTATACTCGACTAGAGTTTGGTGCGCTAACACGCGATGTAGGACGCTCTGCGGTAACGATATTCTGTTGTACCCCTTGTGTATGGACAAAAGTAACCCAGAAGGATTTTTTAAGTAGTATTTTTTATATTTCATATATACATTTAGTATCTATATGATATGTTTTGAGGTAACGACCTCAAGAATACCAGAAAATTATTAAAATTGGATTTTAAACTTTGTATATTCAATATTAATGTTCTTGCTGCTTTTTAAGGAATAATTAAAAAAATTATTTACATCACATATTTCCTCCAGAGTAGGTTGTTGGTACAAGTCTATTATATCATTTTCATTGTTCATCAGCACTCAACTTTTTGAGGTCTTCCTCATATCCCTTATTCTTATAATTTTATAGTCATCAAGTCGTCGGAGGAAAATTTTTCCATCTTTTGCCCAAGCATACTTGAAGTCGTTGCTCTTGCTAAACTCTCTGGTCAGGAAAAACAAGCGTTTGCTCTCCTGTGAAAGATGTTCATTTATATATATTCTGTTGGATGCGAAGTTGGGGTTTATTGTATCAGCTGCCAATTCTTCAGACTTTGCTTTTTGTATCCACGATTTTTTGAGTGTTCACTTGCAAATCTTATTATTATAGGTTTGCTTTTATTTTCATTTCTTGTGGGTACTCTATGCAAGTTCTCTATTTCTGTGTTTTCTTGTATCCCTATTTTTTTCTTGCTTTATTGCATTCACAATTTCTATGATATTCTCTGAAGGCATCTCTGGAACTCCATTTATTTCAATGTTGTTTTTCCTGCTCTTGTTTTCTATGTCATTTATTCTAATTTTGAGCTCCTTCACTTCTTTTTTCAGGTTTCGATTTTCTGATTTAATTTCCTTATCAATACATTCAATGTATGATTTCATTTCACATATCTATTTCCCGAGATCCTCAACACACTGTGAATTAAAAGTTATTGCCTTTGTTATGTCAACTGTTCCTTTGTTCAGCTCCTCTTGTTTTGTTGCCAGTTTTCTGATTACAGCAGTAAAATCATTTTTCCTGTCGAAGTTTCTCAATGATTTTTTCCAGTTTGTCAAGTTTGTTGTCAAAGCCTGCTTTCATTTTTTCGATTCCCTCCGCATTAACACTTGGGGCATAAATAAGCATCCTTTTTTACTTTAGCCATTCTCTTTTCTGAAAGCACTCTCGCTTGTTCCTAAAACAAACAGGGTGTAGCATCAGAGCACATTTTTGCATTGAAAAACCTCAGTCTTGTCCACAAAATGGCACCTTTTTTTACACTTCTCACATTCCATGTTTCCCGATTTTTTTTTAAATTGCTTATGTTTCACTTTTTTACTCTGATGTCACTACGATCGTTGTTTTGTTATGTCAATTTGTTACATAAATTCACGTAAATTTTATAATTTCCATGCACTTGATACTTACATTTTTTCAGAATATAATCCCTATCATGCAATATCTTGTTAAGATTCGTCTAATATTCACAAAAAATAGAGAGCTCTTGAACGTACGTGTTTGTAAACAAATGCGGCATTGCCAACTTTAGAAATTAGACAGATACATACTTGCTGAATGCAAGCATGTATCTGTTAACAATCGGGGGTTCAACCCCGAAACTCGGCGATACGTGTAGTTGATGTAGGAATGAATTGCGACCAAAGAGCCAAACGTGTCTAAATAAGAAAGTCGTATTATGATATTATGAATGAGAGTCGTATTAACGGGTGTTCCACTGTACTGAGGTTTTATGGGTGTTTTTGTGTATACTGACCCTACTACATGAGAAATATAGCTATGCAATACTTGATGAGTGATTCCGTCACTATTGAATCTCAAATGCTCGTAAAAGTTAGAGGCGGGGGAAAGTGGAGAATGGCGCGGCGTTTGTCTTTAAGGATATGTTGGTAGCAGTCCCGCTTTGTGATGAAGTTATCCAATGGTCACCCACGAGCAGGGCCATAATTACGAACTTATGCCATTTGTCATTGCTTTTTAGGAGCATCCGAGCCGTCGTCCAGATCGTCACTGAAATTATCCTTAAATATGCCGCAGATCACTTAAGGTAATCTGAGAATGGGCCGCGGGTAACTTGAGTGTTGTAGAACTACGCTGCGGGCCGTTTAAGTGCTATAAAACTGTGCCTGTCACTTAAGGGATCTCTAAATGTTCCACGGACTACTTAAGTGTTCTGGAACTGTGCTGCGGATCACTCAAGTGATCTGAAAATGTGCCACGGGCGGCTTAAATGCTCTGGAATTGTGCCACTGGTCACTTAAGCGATCTGTAAATGTACCGCTTAGTTCATTTTAAAAAAATTACGTTTCAGGTGGCTGGCCACATTAGATAACTTTGGGGGGGGGGGGCCATGGGTTGAACCCAATGGCTTAAAGCAGTGTTTCTCAACCGCCGGGCCGTGACATCAATCGTACCGGGCCGCGAGAATATATTCATTACCCTTTCATTTTTCAAAGCATTTCCACGAATAACTAATTGGTTATTTCACTATTATGGTACATATTATTTTAATTTTTCAGTATAAAAATCATACAAGAGGAAAGATGAAAAACCCTCCTAGAGTTCCAGAACAATATTAACGGCCGTATTCACCAACACAGTTTCAACTGCGATCGACACGGATTGGTTAAAATCCTTAATTTAACCAATCCGTTTCGATCTTCAATCCTTCCACCTGCGATTGCAGTTGAAACTGTGTTGGTGAATACGGCCGTAAATCGTTCAATCGTTTTGTTGCTAGACCAGAAGGGAAATGTCTCTGGTCCTCCCTCCCCTCGAAACTAGTATTTTTAATTGTATTTTTTTTTTTTCTTTTCGTATTTTTGAGTATCCGTCTTCATGAGACCCAAACAATACAGAAGGGGTTTCCATACTCTCCGTGCTTTTCCCTCGAAAATATAATACTGCTTCAGGGCTCTGTTGAAAACCAGATGACCCTGTTGTTTGCGTGTTCACGGTTTGCCATTGTCGGCACCACAGAAAATGTCCTGAAGACAATAATGCCATGAGAAAACTCGGTATCCCACGTTCCTTGGAGACTGGAAAAACATCTGTGATAATCGCCACTGACCGAGCCGCATAACTTCAAAGGGGAATAATTGTGAGTGATTAGGAATTCCCGTGTAATATTATAGAAAACCACCTTCGACCATTGGACCCATTATTTATGGACAGTGGTAAATGCCTCTAGCAGTCATTATAACGATTTAATATGTATTCTCAGAAACGAACGAAGTATTTTACATATTCGTGGCAAATGTCAGCGACTAATGAGTGAAACACCTGCTGCACACAGAAAATAGTATGTTTTGAATTGGTCATCAAGGTGCACATAACTACTTGTGATAACTCGAATAGTGTTTTCTTTGCAAAAACGCAGTGAACTACGTTGCGAGGGTTTTCGTTTTGATTTCTTTTCCAGTGTGGATAGGTTCACAAATCTAAATTTTTGTTAAAAAATAGAGAAAAGTAAGTTTTAGAGTATATAGAAAAACCGCGATCAAAGTTTTGTAATTTATCAAGTTACGCAATTTAACATAAGCATCTATCGTGAATATACCGAAAAGAGTGTCTCGCCCAAAACTGAACAATTTTCTGCTCTTCAGTGGACTTTTATGGTGAGTTACAATATATAGCCTACATTTTTATTTTATATCATTACCTTCTCTCTAGCTGAGATTAAATACAAAGTTCGATCGTAAAATATATTTTACACTAATTACGTTATTAAAATAGTGCTAATAAATGAGTGCTGCGTCGATGTCAACACAAAAAATTCCATTACCCACTATGAATGAAAACTTGATTGATTTATGTAAGACCAATTAAATCTTTTAATGAGGTAGAGGCGCCGAAATGAAGAAAACATTGAGGGGGGCTGAAAGTTGCCATTTGTCCCGTATATACGGTTTCAAGCCCTTATGCAGGAGAGGGGGTGGATCGTTGCGTTGTATATTGATTATTGGTGGCTTAGCCATGTCGTAAAATATATTGGGGCGCTCAAACAGCCTTAGTACCCAGGTTCTGGCGCCTAAGCAATGAGGATGTTGCTGCAGTTGCTGATGAAACGCTTCGTTTGTTTGTCTGCACGTTATTAATACATTACCGAAAAAAAAAATGTTGCATCACTCCAAAAGATAATAATGGATTCAATTAATTAAACGGGTTTAAATTAATTATTTACAAGGGTTTAAATTTATTATTCAATTAAAGAGGGGTTTAATTAATTAATTGATTAAATGAGTTTTTAATTAATTAATTAGCTCGCAATCAAAAGGTAATTGGTTGTTTATTAACTATTAACTTATGAACGAGTAAGCTATTTCAGACCGGGCCGTAGACTCATAGAAATTTGATTCACCGGGCCGCGGTTCCAAAAAGGTTGAGAACCACTGGCTTAAAGAGTAGGTCGCAATGAATTTCTTAAAGATAAATTTTGGCGTTCTTTGCCTTTGAATAGCATTGAAAGTAATAGAAATTCATTAGAATGATATATACAATGTATTTTCTTCCGATGTATTTTAAATATTTTTTCATTTTTTAATTTAATTTTTCTTTTAAATATTTTTTGCATAAAAAACATTTCGATCGTTTGGGGCAGGCTTGTTCTCCCCCTTCCTGTGTACGACTCTGATCCGAATGTGCATTAGGAGATAGGGGGCAAAGCTGACGAAGTTTTGCTGACAGGTGGGGGGTCAAAAATGACTAAAAATCTGCTGACGTAATACTTGTATGGTCCCTTAGAGCGTAGGACTCGCAATCCAGAGGTTACGGGTTCGATTCCCGTAGTTGCAATTTTTTTCCCCTTCCATCTTTAATTTTTTATTTTTTCTTACTCTTCCCTCTTGTACTAGACTTCTCACACACACACAGTCCCGATAAAAAGCTCCCCTTCTAATTTAGGGTCAACCACGATTATCGCCAGAAATGTTTTGTGGACAAATCTGCCGCACAGGATATACTATGGATTATTACTAAAAAATTACAGCATTTAATTAAATTTCAAATATCTAAATTCAATTTTAAATAATTAAATTCAGTTGAGGTGAATCTGGTCATGTCAAACCTAGAAGTTTCAGTTACAGTATATCGCGCGAGATCCTCACGCAGATTTTTTTTTTTTATTTTCTGAAAAATCAGTAAATCCTCAGGAAATTTCAGAGGCGTTCCAGGGAAGATTGGTTAACACTGTCACTTGCCTCCCACCCATATCCAGGAGCAAGAAACTTTGCTGCTCATTGACTTGATTTTTGAATAAATATTTAGTGCACGAAAATTTTGTATGTAAGGGTTGATCTCTGAACCCCCAGGGGTCCGTCAGCCTCCCTATTTTTACAGGTTATATATTTTTACAGGATTTCTACAGGTTGTTCGACTAAATTGTAAAAGTAGTCATACTTTTCCTCTTCATATTTCTACTTATATGCTTCGCATCTGTGCTTTTTTACAGGTCTCTGAGGCGCCCCCCCCCCCCAATGACTTGTCGTGGCTTTCCTTCTACTTGGTTTTTACCCATCAGCTTCCTTAGAATATTCCAGGGGCTTCTAAAGAACCCTGATCTTTAGTTCGAACGTTCGAAACGCATTGGTTCTACTACCATCCTTTCCAAAAATCTTTTTGCCAGTGAGCTAGCTACATTGATATGTGCGTATTCAGTACTTTTGAATTGTTTTGTTTTTTTTTAAAGTATTCCGGGAAGCTGTGGATAAACATTATAGCAGGAGAGCAAAAGTTCGGGAACCACCGCTTTACTGCCATCCCAATAATTAATGAATATAAAATGCAATGCACCCCATCCCCACCTCAGTATGTGCTAGAGTCCCATATAGACCAAATGACTTTCAACATTCAGCCCCTCCCCCTCAATGTTTTCTTCGTGTCAGCACCTCTGATACTGCCCACTATGGAAAACACGGGTACTGACGACGCTACCATAACAACCATATTTTCAACATGCGAGCTGCTACAATGTACACTAATTGTATTTCCTTTTTACGTCACCATATTCAAATCAAATGTCCTACAGAACCCCCCTGACATACCAAAACGATACATCAGGGTGTCTTAGGGCCGCCCGCCCCCATAAAGAAGAGTGAACTCGCCATCCATCTTTGAGCAAAACAAAAGGTTTGCTGCTATAAGTGATGTCTCGGAAATCGTTGAAGAAAAACTAGGATAGGACAAGCATAGCGATAATACTGACGTCGCATTAAAAAAAAATGGCAGATGAGTCAGCCTGGTTTTTCAAGGAGCTCAAAGGAGAATGTCTCAAATCTAGAAAGGGTTTCGTGTTATTATTTGTCATCAATTTTTTTCAAATGCATCACAACCATTTTAATCAACCTATTGAATTAAATCATTTAATGTTTCAGGGGCATTTAAAGTCAGGGGCGTGATTCGGAGAGGAGCGCCACAAGTAATCTCTTTTAAAGAATTTGAGTTTCTAACCTTCAAAAAGCATAATATTAAAGTAACAAAAATTTGTTAAGCGTAAAAAGACATTTTCATTCGATATTTTTTTTACGAAATTTTAATTTTTGATCGTCTAGGGGGGGGGGGGAGTGGAACGGTACCCTATGTTTCTCCTCCCCCCTCCGTGTATGCCTCTGATTGGAGATTATTCCCCTTTCAGTGCCCATTTTTCCCAAGTGCCCCACCACTGAAACTTTCTTATAAAATGGCGTGAGCTAAACTCATTGCTCGTGAACCTGAGGATAAGGCCCATGATTACAACCACATCAGGGAGGTGCTCTTACGCCGTTTCAAGCTGAGTGCAGAAAGGTTCCGGCAGCTCTTCTGTACTCACAGAAAAGCACCAGGAACCTGTAACTACCTGTAAGGACTATCACTTTGAGACTATCATGTTTGAAGTGAGTGGACTACCTCAAAAGATATCGTGGAGAAGCTTGATGCTTATGACAACCTGCGAAAGAAAAAGAACGAGATTCAATGTGAGTGGAAGTTGCAGTCCAAGCAACATGAAATTTCTGCGTCTCCCGTGCGACGAACAGACTTTCTTTCTAATTAACGTGCGAATCCGGAATCGGAAGATGCAGGACGTCATCCTGTCTTACGATGTCATAGTTGTGGGGGAACCTGGTGTTACCAAGTTCCCGATGACGAACGTGTAATCCTCCAACGGATAGACCAGGATCCAGTGTCAATGCTTTGGACTTACAGTTTATCAACCCACCATAATACGGAATCGGAAGATACTAGAAGCAGTCTGTCCTAAGATGTTACGGCTGCGGAGAACCTGGTGTCAAGTCCCGATGTCAAATATGCAATCCTGCCGCCTTGGACTTTTACAGTTTCTCCACCGAGAGACGGCAAACAAATGCTATCGAAGTCATGTCATAGGTGCGGAGCGGTGTGTGTTGACACGGGTGTCACACATTCGATGCAAGAACATAGCTTGCCCTTTTCCCGCAACACTATCATTATGAGACTAGCCGATGGATATACTCATAGAGCAGAAGTCCTAACTATGACTGTGGACATCAACATCCAAGGTAGTGATTCATTTGGCTCATTATTTGGCGAGATTGGCGATCCGACACTCGATATTTGGCGATTTAACTCATTATTCGGCAATTTAATACGGCAAAGTTTCTAAATTAGCAATCGTAATTCGGCGGACATGCTCTTTTTACTCCCGGAATGAAATTTTTTTTCACGAAACATCGGGATTTGACGCAATGACGATCGACTACAGAAATTTCTACTGCTTCCAGTGGAGACTTTTTTTTTTGAAAACGGAAACTGTGTGTGCGACTCGCATTCGCGCTTTAAAAGCTGAAAGACCATTGCAAACCATCTTCAGTTGCACGAACACGGATATTATCGGGGTTTCGCGATGGAACATTAGTCAACAGAGGCAAATTTATTGTTTAGTCACCATACTCTGTGCTCGCCTAATTTACTTCATCATCCATCTGATTATTCCACCCATTACTTTGCCATAGGCCAGCGGTTCTCACCCTTTTTTGACTCATGGGGTTCTTTTTAGTGTATAATTTCTATGGTGCATCTTTTTTTTTATAAACTTATTTATATTTACTGGGTTTTTTTATTTCCCATAAGCGGCCGCAGCGTACATGGGAATTGCACAGACAGGACTCCACGGAGCACCAGTTGAGAACCGTTGCCCTAGGCTAGAGCTCGCTTAGCTCCTCTGTAAATGCATATCTGTTCATCACTATTCAGGTCAGCAAATGGTAAGAATGGTATATGCATTGTTTAATTAAAACTCAAATGACTTTTGTGTGTTCTGCAAACTTCAGCTAGAAAGCAAATTTCCCTAAAGTAAATAATTTGCAATTTGTAACAATGTCAGTGTAAAAAAAAATAATATTGTGTAGAAAAAGACTATCTGATCACACATAAAAATGAGAATTGTAAAAATCAACATTTTTTACTTTTAAGCACAGGATAAATTGAGTCTGGAATATTTTTTAATACAAAAAATGTAATCGATGGGAAGAAAGTTAAGGTTTGGTGTCATATGCTCATACTCTACAAATGAGACTTGATGCCATATAATATGAATCTTGAAATGTATTCAACATTTAAAATTTTTTTGCATTAATAAAATTAACTGTCTGTAAAATCAGACAAAATTTCATATGAAATACTAATACAGAATTATTTTTGTAATAGTTCTCTCTCTACCACAAATTTGTTCATTTTAAACTCCAACTCAGTGACTTTTTTTTTAAATGAAGAAAAAATATTACATCATTTATGAATTTTTTTTTTATATTTTTTCCCCCAATACATCTTGCAAAAACTAAGGACTAAGTCTAAACTAAGGACAGCAATTATATTGTGACGTACAAAATTTCATAAACTGAAAATAGCTTATGAAATATTTATTGTACAAAATATCTTACACGCATATAGGTATTAAAAATATCATTAAGCTGTGCATGATTAGCGGGGATGTGTTCGATATGTGCACTTCCTGGACGTATAAAATCTTCAGGGGTGGGAAATGACAAAGTCCATTTCGGAGCAGATATTTATAAATTGGAGCAGCAAAATGAACAATATTTTCTATTTTCGTTAACCCTCACCCTTTTTCAAAATAAAACTGCACCGTCTTTTGTCATCAAACATTTTTTCATCAGCTTGTTTTGTTTTTGGTGTTTCAGGCTTTTGACACCTTGTTTGAAAGAGCGGCTGTCATAAAATGTTTTGCACCAGTCTATTTAAGATGATTTTTGCTTACTAATGGCACTATTTGCTGTCTGGAACAGCCGCCCTTCAAATGGGCTAAAAATTTTCTAGTCTTTATATAGATATAAATTTTCTATATCAAGTTTTCAATTTTTTTATACTCAGAAAGAAATTGTTGCAAATGGGAGAGAATTTCGGAAGATTCAATCGTGGTTGGCAATTCAGCACTCATTACTTGGCGAGATTGGCGAACTTACTCGTTATTTGACGATTTAACTCATTATTTGGCGAGATTGGCGATCCGACACTCGATATTTGGCGATTTAACACTCATTATTCGGCAACATTGGCAATTTAACGCTCGTTATATTGCAAAGTTACTAAATTAGCAATCGTAATTCGGCAGACATGCTCTTTTTACTCCCGGAATGAAATTTTTTTTCACGAAACATCGGGATTTGACGCAATGACGATCAAAGCTGCATTAAGAGTCTTTCAAGCGGCTTTGATGACGATCGACTACAGTAATTTCTGCTGCTTCCAGTGGAGACTTTTTTTTTTGAAAACGGAAACTGTGTGTGTGACTCGCATTCGCGCTTTAAAGCTGAAAGACCATTGCAAACCATCTTCAGTTGCACGAACACGGATATTATCGGGGTTCCGCGATGGAAAGCCCGATAATTTAAATAAGGCGATAGTTGAAGTACAGTGAAATAAAACACGCTCTTTTCGGAAAGAATTGTTTCGCGGCAAGCAGGAACAAAAAATTTTTGACGTCCTTTCCGAAATTCCGGGCATACTGAAGCGAAATTCGCTATTTGGCGCAGAAAAATAGAAAATACGAAAAAAAAGTTTTTAGGTTGATGCAATGAAGCACCCGTACAATCTGCACACCAAAATACGAAAATACTCTATTGGAGCAGGATGGCGCAAGATGTTAATTTTGGTGCAGTGCGGCGCAATTGGCACAGAGTACCCACCCCTGAATCTTGTAGACCCAATCAATAATGTATTTCCCTGAAAATAAGGCCTGGTCTTCTATTAATTTTTGCTTCAAAAAATGTATTAGCATCCTAAAAAAATCACACTAGGGCTTATTTTTTGGTATAACAACTTTATCTTTTCGAAGACATTCTTGAATGATGGTTACACAAAAATCAACAAAAAATTTCAACTTCATAAAACATTTCTTTTGAGTGTTGTAGTTTAAAGTAAATAAGTAGTTACTTTATTTAGATTTTCAAACAAGGTGGAAATGCGTCCATGCCCACCAAAAATACTTGTCACTTCATTCAGTCCCTAGTGTCGAATTGTACCAGTTGTTTACTTATGGCCAGGACTATACTATAAAAGTTTGATAAAAGATCTTTCACAAAACTTCAAAAAAAGAACCAATATGCTTATTGGCTACATTCAGTCGAATGTAACCGATACGTTTATTGGTTGCATTTTTCAAGTTTTATCAAAAAGCTTTCATGAAACTTTTATAGAGTAGTCCCGGCCTATGACAACAGCATTCATTGGATATCCAGAATATGTCATGGAACGGAATTGCACTATAAAAGTTTTACAAAAGATTTTATAAAATTAAAAAAAACAACCACTAAGCATATTGAATACATTCGAACAAATGTAATAGGTAAAGTTCAATATGCTTATCAGTTGCATTTTCAAGTTTTATAAAATAACTTATATAAAACTGTTATAGTGTAATACTAAACTAGCCATATATGTTGCTTTTCTATTTATTATTAGGAACGCTGTGAGCAGTATAATTTTCTTCATTTTTCTTTAATAAAAGTCAGTCTCAAATTTATTTGTTTACATAGGCGATCACTTCTCGTCCAGGGAGGACTGCTTTGGTGTTAACGAAAATTTAATTTTTGTCCACATTATAATTTATTTCAAGTATAAATTTCAACGATATAATTTATATTTGATATTAATAAAACCATCATCATTAGTTCAATACATCCGTAATGTCTTGCAACAACATACTAAATGTGTCAAATTGACAATTTTAGCTAGGGTTTATTTTCCAGGTAGAGCTTATATTAGGAGTATCCTGAAAAATGTGTGTGATGTAGGACTTTATATTCGGGGTAGGTCTTACTTTTGGGGAAAACACTGTAGAAGTCTTCTATCAATCCCCAGGGGGGAAAAAAAATGTGTGAGGGCAAATTCAGGCGTTCTGCACTTCCTGCAGCAGAATTTTGGGTTACATGTGACGTCTAATCGATTCCAAGAGTTTTTAGGTTGATGCAATGAAGCACCTGTATAATCTGCACATCAATTTCTGCAGCTTCATCTTCTGGAAATAAAGTCTACAGCAGAATCAGAAAATGTACTGCAGCTGCAAACAGCTATTGTGACTTCTTTTCCAAGGATTAGCAGATAATTTGTGTCATAAAATTAATTACAAACATGGGGAGGTTCATCCCCAAGAAGGTGTACATATTTAACATACAGGTATCCTCCTTACAGGCTCTAATCATATACATACAGTGAAACACCCATACAACAATACTCAAGCAACTGGAGATATGTATTGTTATAAAGGAGTTATTATTATAGATGATCATTGATCATTTTTTGTCGCACCACGAACATTTTCTGCACACGAGGGCTAATTAGACCAGGACTTACAATTTATTGCAGATTCCAAACAGCAGGCTTGTTTTTAATACTCAACGAGAGATTGGTGCGCTAACCCCTCGATGGAGAACTCTCTGCGGTAGCAATCTTTTTCTGCGGTCATGTCGCCGTTTCTGTTGTACCCGTGTCTGGAAAGTTTTCTGACAAGGACGAACCGGATATCAAACTCGCAACACCTCTAAACATCATTTGGTACTTTAGGTCAGTATCTTATCGACCTGGGCTACCGAGCTCCTTATTATAGATGTTAAAGGAGTTATTGTTATATATATTAACACTATTCGAAATTGCATCAAAACCAGAGAGCAATATCATTAGTAAAGCCCGGAGGTTTGGCACTAAAAATAGTTGAAATAGATAGGCAAAAAGGTACTAAAAATGCTAAAATAGACACTAAAAAAGGCATTTATAATTTATGGAAGGAAGAAAAAATAAATATAAACTAAAGTATTAAGAGTTCAAAACTATCTGAAAAATTGGTTGCACTTAATCCGTCTACTGTTGTAATTAAAGTTTACAATAACTACATAATTATCCAAGTTAAATTGATTTCAAGCCCAATTTAAAATGCTAGTAGACCCTCAGAAATGGGTCAATTCCAGGGCGCACCGTTACCAGACACATAGCCCGTAGAGAAAATGAATCTCTTCTTCAAGTTGTGAATAATGTCTTATTAATTTGTCATATTATTTGGAATAATCATCATTTCTATAATTGAAACCTTGTTCTATTTTTTGTATAAAAAAATTCAACTTTTTCAAAATATAACCATACATGCGAGACTACTTCAAGCATGCGGCCACAGATTTTGTTTTTTAACATCATAAATGTAAAAAATTCAGGCATCATTCCTGAAAACAACTATGGCTCTATTTATTTTATATAAGTTGTTTTCAGGATGCCTGAATTTTTTACATTTGTGTTGTAAAAAACAAAATCAAAACATGCAAGCCCTGTCTGCTCCTATCCCACCTTGCATGAGCCATGACGTCAAATGATGACGTCTTGAGACAGCCATTGGTGAGTTATACATACACAATGAAGTCTAATGCCTGAGCGAGACATATAACATGTGAAGTAGAGAAACATAATCATTAACGTTTAACACCATCCAGTCAAAGCAAAGTTGCAGCATGGCAACACCAAGTTTTCTCTCTCTCATCACTTATTCGCCTTTATATGAGGCTGGGGGAAGGGGGGTTCTGATAACGGATACTGAGAGTTGAAAAATTTTAAAAAGTGCAATTCTTTTGTTCTCAATGCTCACAATATACAAGTTTTTCAGATTATGGCCTCTGAAATTCCATAATAAACTTAAAAGTATATTAAAATAGGAATTTATGGCAGGAAAAGTGCAAAAAAGTCATTTTTAACAAAAAGTTAGAAAATAGGCAAAAAAAGACATTTATGGCATTTTACCTGAACGTCCACGCTCTAATCATTAGTATAGCGATATGACCAGAGTTAGTGTTTGGTGAAGTAAAGAGCAATATTGTTACAGAGGCGATTATCATTATAGACTTATAAATATAATTTTTATATATTAATATAGGATTTTCACTGTACAGTGATTTCTTGGGAAACAAAAATAATCCAGTCCCAAATCATGTTCGTTAGCTGATTTTCCTTAGGCTTCTATGGAAAATTGTTTGGTCATTCTTGGTACTGCCCAAAATTTAGATATATTTTTCTAAAAACACTAAAAAGCATCTTAAAAAAGACAAAAATGCACCAAAGGCTGAACTGAACAGTTTCACAATTGGATAAATGTAGGCCTCCCACTCAAAAAATTAGAAGAAGTAGAACTAAAAAGTAGGGTGGGGGAGTAAGGGGAGGGTACCCCCTTAGACAACATAATCATAGCATAACAAAAAAATATTTAAAATTTTTTTACCCATTAATTTTTTTTATAGCACTATTTCAGTGTGTTATAAGATTGACTCAAGTCAAAGCAAAATGACAGAAATGGCTTGGTTACAAAAACAATTTTTGGCCAAAACAATGCACTAGCAACCACAGAAAATTCTTTTCTGTCCTCAAATTATAAATTACATTTTTTTTTTTTTTTTTTTGGAGTCTTCCAGTCCACCCTGTCCACCCCAACTCTCTTCGACAACAAATTATGAAGGCATGTAAGACTTTTAAGAATGACGCCCCTTCCAGACCACTTTCAAAAGCACAGTGCAAAATGTGTAAATTACAAGTTCTAATGTAAATAAGTCAAGATGTAAATATGTCAATTGCGTTGCCATCCTTTTTTAAAGGGATTTGTTTGCATTTTACTGTTCAATACCAGTGTAACTGTTTTTGAAAAATGAAGCAATTTCATTTCTAGCTCTTTGCTCAGTTATGTATACATTGTTTATGACTCTGCATGCCCCTAAAAATACAGAAGACAATTGAATGCTATTGGGTATCATCGGAAACACCAACCCTAAAATAGGCCTATGTATCCAACTGCTTTGTAATGCAAACTGTTGTTTTGATACCTATGCACAAAATGTGCACCATAATTTTGAATGATGACTGCTAGTTACTGTCCAAGACCATGAAAAGTAAATACAAAATTATTTTTTCCATCCAGACAGAAGTTTTTAATGACTACTCTACTTGTTGAACTCTCAAATTAAGCAAAAAAAAAATTAATAAACCAAATGGTCACATACAACCCCGAAATAACCTTGAAAATAATACAATTTCTGCTTTGGCAGGATCATTAATTGCAATCTATAACATCTGTACCATTTGGCAATATATATATATCAATTTGATATATTATGGATGATTTGAATTATTATGGATATATCAATTTGATATATATATATCAACGATTCCCTGCTCAATTAAAACTTATTACATGAATTTTGTAGACAGGATTTGGTAAAAATGTAGGAAAAGAAGAACAAAAACCAGAAAGTAGGATAAAAATAGGACATTTTACCAAAAAGTAGGAAGATTGGGAGCCCTGTAAATGTGAATTTACAGGAAGAGAGGAGATTTCGAGGCAGGGCCATTTTGAGAGCATCACGAGCCCCAGGGCCAAGTGATTTTTTGGAGGCCCTACCTGGCAAATTCTTGAAAAATTCAACTAATTTTAATTTTTTGAGGCCCCTGGGCCCTGTCCGGGTGGGCCCCATGCACTAAGACAGCACTGTATTGAGGATGTTATTTTACACTATGTACACAACCTCAGTTGGATTCATAAGTATCCTCATTTGTGATTTTGCCAGCTAATTCCTGTCTCATATATTCAGATGGAAAAGATATCCTATAGAATGTCCAGACTGTTTTATTTGGCACTAATAGTCCTACACTTGAAGAACATGCATAGGCAGATACAGGGAGGAGAAGCTATTCCACCTCCCCCGCTTCAGTGAAAAAGTTGTATTATTGACACAAAAGCAGGGGGGGGGGGTGGACATTCCCCCCACCCACAAGGAGTCTGTATCTGCTTCTGAGAACATGTCCAATGGAAGCATTCTCAGTGCATTTTCCCTCAGCTTAATCTTTTTAAATGAAATGGTTCATACAAAAACTTTCTGAAAGAGATATACATCTTTCAAGTTTTGAAGGGAACACAAGTTTTTGAAGGGAACTTCTGAAGAAAGATTCCCCAGGTACGCATGAATTAATATGGGATCATGTGACAATAATTCTGATGATGACTACCATGAAAATTCAGCTGACAACATGCCTGTATTAGGTAGGGCCATTTCAAGAGCATCGAGGGCGCCCAGGCCAAGTGATTTTTGTACCTGGCAAATTCTCAAAAATTTCAACCAGATTTCATTTTTATGAGGTCCATTCTTCTCTTAAGGTTCAGCTGAGTTAAGACGGCACTGGTGTTAGGTTACTTCACAAAAAAAACTCTTTGTTAACCAAAAAATACAAAGGCAAAAGGTATCACTGGTTTTTATTCCAGCAATGTATATAGAACATTATTATAGAATATTATGTACAATAAATATTTTATAAGTTTTCAGTGCATGATAGTTTGTGTGCACCACCCTGTAAAAAAAAATAACTCATTTAACTCTTTATAGCAAGCAAAAAAAAAATGTCCAAAAAAATAATAACTACCACATGGGTAAAAAAACAATTAGTGATGGGACGAATATTTAGCCAGTATTCAATATTCTACCCTTTTGCCAAATATTCGGTAATGCTTAGGTATTTGGCCGAATACCTGTGTAAAAATCGAAGCGCAACAAATCAATTTTAAAAACTATATTAATTGGAATTTTTCACATAAATTAAAAATTTGCAGATTATATTTTGTTATGTGATGTATATCCCCTTTCTGTAAGAGAGGCAATGTCAGAGTGAATTTCTGGGATATAGAAAACATGAAACTGAAAATAGAATCCTATTACAATAAGGTGGAAGTGAGCATGAATTAAACAAGTTCATTAACTGAAGGATGTACCTAGACAAGAAACATATTAAGCTACTGAAAGAGGCAAAAGGAGGATACAAACATTTAAACAGGGAAAAATAAGAAAATAGGTTGTAAATTAATTATTACGCACATTACTAATTGAGAGTAAATAATAGTTGACATTTTTTTTATTAGATGAAGAATTGCGACAAGTATTGAAAAAATTGATTCTTTAAGTAATATTAAATTACAATACAGTAGAACTTGGTTAATTCGAACTTGATAAGTTCACATTTTAGATCATTTGAACTTTTACGAACTCTTGAGTTTTCTGCCTAATTTAATGTTAAAATTTCTTGTTTAATTCGAATGTTTCGGATAATTTGAAGTTGGAGGGAAAAATTATGATACAGACTTTGTTTTATTTGACAAAGTTGTTAAATAAATTATCAAAACAAAAGTTTTTAATATTCTGTTTTTCTCTATTCTTTCTATGATAATTAAATGCCTATTCTGATATTGTTCAACTGGAGTGCACCGAGAATGTGTACCACTTGATACCAGGGTTGGCAGGTTTTTGGCACATGGCAGTCACATCAAAAACCTTTGTCAAAAACTGTCAAAAACCTCAAATATTGCTTTTTGATATAAAAATTCCCATTGGAAATGCACACGTTAATTGCATGTAACGTTTAAAGTGACTATGTTATACAAAGAATAAATATTTAATATTATTCTAAAATAATTTTCTTCACTCTACAGAATTATTTTGGACAATATATATATATATATGGTTTTTTTTCTTATAAAATTTGAAAGCATAACATGAACATTGAAGGGAAAACTGTGGAACGATTCGACATTCTTTGATGACATTCTAAGATGATTCTTGACCTTCCAAAATTTCTTCAACTGCTTATATGTGTTTGTACTGATATAAGCCGTCTGCTGTCCTCTTTTTATAACAGATAAGTGTTTAAAAAAGTTTATTACATCATGTATGTAATGTTGATTTCTGTTATTATTAAATTATCTAAATAACCACTGATACTTAAAAAGATACTCTTATTACGCATAACATTGAAATATATCTAGCGATCAAAATACTAAATTGTAGGACTAAAATGTCATTTAATTTGGCAATGCTAGCTTGTATGTCAAACTTAGTTATTCTTACTTTTGCACTATGATATGCTTTGGGTATCAAGTCTTGTCAGCTCTGCTTTGGTTGAAAATACTCTTTAAAACTCTGTGAATTTATACACCCTGATCTAAGAAATTTTTAGGTGAAAATAAATTAGTTTAATTAGTGCATTAACAGATGCTGCATGAGAATTTTTATATGGAATAAAATTTTGGGCGGATCAGAAAATTTAAAATATCAAAATATATATTTTTCCTCAGTAATTATCATTCTGAATATAAAGCCCTTTAATCTAAATAAAAGTGTTTTGTTATTTAACATATCTATCAAGTTAACAACAACTATTTGACATCATTGACAGTAATATTTTGATAGTTTTAATGCAGAGTTAGTTTCTGGGGTCAAAAACCTAACCCTGATGCCCTATCATACATATTTTGAATAAGCAGCTGTATTCCACTTAGCAAATTGAACACAGGTAATGAGTAGCTTAGATAAATAAACCATAAAATAATATTTTATATGTTCTAGGCTCTTATGTTGAATAATTGCAAATTATAATTAATATTTTGTTTTAATTATTGTAATAAATTAATGTTTAAAAATAAAACATTCTGGTATGCAAAAAAGTAAGTTTTTCATCATGTTGTATACCTATTGTGTTCAAAACATTATCAAAAGGCATTCATTTAGGTTTTTCACAGTTTTTGATGGTTTAAACCAGTTTTTAACGTTAAAAATCCAACCCTGCTTGATACCAATTATGTTGTTTAACCTATGGATCAAGGTGTACCATTAAAAATCTGAATCTTTTCATAGTCAAAGTACAAATTGTAATATGTTGCTGAAAGTGTATTTCACTGATAGCATAAGAATGACAAGCGAAATTTGAAAAAGTTTTTCAACTGATGATCATGAATTGTTTCCATAAATAAGGTTAAAAGCATAGTCAAGAAATTCTGCAGTGATGTTGATTCCAGAACAGTAGCCAAGATAAATTATTATAATTATAAATAATTAAAATTGGAGAAACAGTTTTGTAACTGATAAAATTTTAATATTTGATAATTATTATCCCCCCCCCCCCATGTGAATTCTAATGATTAAGTTGCAATTTGTAGCCTTTTTACAGGTCCAGGATATATTAATTGAATAATTCAAATTTTGGATAAATCGAACGTCTTTCCAATGACTCTGAATTTTGAATCAACCGAGTTCGACTGTATATCATCGCTAAATTTGACCGTCAGTATCATGACAATAAAAATCTTTCAATTACCACAGTTTTTAATATTTATTTAAATAATAAATTTCATAATTGTGAAATGCAATATCATTTTAAATTACCAATAATTTCATTTTCAATTAAGAACACTAATTTTACTAATAATTTTGTGAATTTAAAGAAAATCTATATTCGACCGCCGAATATTTGGTATTCAGACAAATCATTCGTCCCATCCCTCAAAACAATCAAACATTGTCATAACTGTTTGAGAAAATATTAAAATCAGTGCATTTATGTGTTACAATACAAAACTCAAAGAGAAAAAAAAAGAAAAACCACCAGATAACAGCGAGGTCTTGCCAATAGCAATTTAAAACAAAAACTGATTGCCTCAGAAAATAAATAAATATGCACACAAGCTCATAAGAAAAAAAAAATCAACAAATATGCATAACGAAAAAAAAAAAGCTTCAGCAACAGTGATGCAGTTTCTTTCATAACTTTGTTAATGATGAAAATGAACACATAAGAATGAGATCAAATGAATAAATCTGAACTCTTGAACGAATACTGATATTACTACTACTACTATATAACTATTTTACATAAAATAATAGAACAAATACTCTCCCTCAATTCATATGTTGGTTTGTCACATCGGTAAAGACTTGCCTGCCATCAGCATAAATACCATTCAGGGAATTGATGGCTTTTCCATCACCTTTTGCTGCTGGTGTTTTTCAACACCATTATCTCACTTATCAGCTGGTTCTCATTTTCCAAACTACTAGTTTCTGCATTTTTTTTATCATGACGAATGTCTTCAAAATTGTTTGCATCTACTGTTTCGCTTCCACTATCCTGAATACTACCATAGAATGGCATTCCAATTTTAAAAGCAATCTCATTATTATGAGGTTCTGTACCTTCTGATATCTTTTCAGCTCTTTTATTCCTCAAAATCTTATTAAGATCTGTAGAGCTTGAAAGATAAAACTGCTCCTCTGATGCATCACCAATAGCTCCTGGACTGGCTGGATAATAAAATGTGAACTGCTCATGAATAGAATCATTTATTTTCTGTTCTTCAAAAATAAGAGGTACAGCCATTCCAATTGCCTTATTAGATACATTCGATCCTGAAATATGTGGTTGGACAGCATTCTCCATTGAATTATACATTTTCCCACTAAGTTCTCTATTCTTTTTAAACTCTGCCTCATGGATTTCAAATACATGACTAAATTCACTAGATTTTTTCCTTTCCAAATTGCAGCAAGGACCTTCAATTCTAACTACGTTTTCATTAGCACTTTTCCATGGCTTCTTTTGGCAACTTCTGTGAATGATTCTACCAATATCTAAATCTGATCCAACACATTGTCCACATTTTTCAGCAGTTGGTTGACAAGAATGAAATTTTGTTTTTGCCAAAGCTATGCTATGAATCTGCTTATGCGTGCTTGAGAGTGTAGTATCTAAATCTTGAATTTTGCATTCTCTTTCAGAATACAAATTATCAGAAAATTGGGATTTTGAATCAAAATGGTGTTTCCATATGGTGTTTCCAATGGCAGGTTCTATTTCCATATTTATTATTTTGTTTCCGCCATTTACAGTTAATCTTGCTAGATCCTCATCACAAGAGACCTTATTCTCATAATCATCTAAATATAGCTCACACTGCTTATATTTCAATATAATGAAATTATTTATAGATAACTCAGATGTTTTAGCATCTGCTAGCATTTGCTTTGAGTCTTTGAAATATTTTTCATCTTGGTATTTAAAAAATGAGTTATCTGGATTGATATTGTGTTTCTCTTCTATAAAAACAGATTTAGAATATGAATTCCCTGAAAATTCAAAATTCTCCATATTTTGTGAAAGTTTGTGTTGACTTACAATAATGGGTTCAGGTTGCATTGTTTCCTCTTCACTTTGATGACAAGGAATAAACAATTTCCGTAAAGTCTGAATCAAATGATTTTCATCAGAGTCTTTACTGTGTGAACTAATATGAACAACATGCGGCCTCTTTTTCTTTACTTTCTTGGGAGTGTGCCTGGATCCTTTGCAGCTTGCCTAAAAGAAAAAAATATATATAATATATATATATATATATATATATATATATATATATTTATAAATATCTGTTCTTGTATTTTCACTACGGGTGTCCCTCACTTTATGTGATAAATTGGTTCCACAAAATAATTATATTGAGTTTAATTCAGCACGTGTAAGATGGGGATGCGTGTTCCTTCAAAGAATATTAAAAAAAATTAAACTTGAAACCCAGCAGTGCATAATACAAACAGGAGAAAATAAACTGCTGAGTTGTTTGCTTTTTAATTCGGATGACATAACTTCTTGAACATATACAACAGGCATTCCTTAGATATAAACTTCACTTTAAGTTCAAAACACACACATCACATTTTAATATGCATCAATTCATTAGAAGTTCCCCAGAAAGGTTTTTTGAGGTGCCTGTGCAGTTTAGTAGTAGTGATAGAAATGATATGACTGGTTTATTCCAACCTATCAATAAATTTTGAAAAAAAATTGTAATGATTTTATGCACAGGATATATTTTGCAGTCTTTAACCGGGTGAGTGTGGATCTCTGCTTCCTGATATTTCTGAGCTAATAACTTTTCCCAAGAAAATTGTTGAGATTTTTGTCAAGGAGGAAAAGTCACGGGACACTTTTCCCTCCAATTGACATGTGTGATATTTTAATCCAGAATTAGTCATGTCTTAAAAGTGTAATTTGTCCAGTATACGTGTTATTCAAATCACGAAAAATTAATTGTTTGCTCTCTGTTTGGTTGTGGTACGCCAAACAGAATCCTGTGGTTGTCCAGTTTCTTTTCTTTCTGTGTATCCATTCAGTTTAATATTCGAAAATGTCCAAAATTAAGCCATCACCATGTAAAGTAGGACACATACACACACTTGTGGTTCACACGGTATGTTTTCTAGAAAATTAAGAAAAATTGATATGATCCTGATCAGGGTTTAAGCTACAGTCACATTTTTAGTAAAATGCAAAAAAAAAATCTTAGAATATGAAAGTAAAAAGCTACTTTCACAAAAATGCGTACAGGAGGTACGAAACAAGTAGACACATCCAACCATCAATCATTAGCATTATAACATTTTGCAAAAGCTTCCCCCCCCCCTTTTTCGCTTTTTTGCTAAAGGAATTTTTTATCTAGCTTAAACCCTGATCCTGATGTCTGAGAAATCTGTCGACTTCACTAAAATAATCCTTGAATTTTTCTGATTCGTTGCGTAGAATTTTAAGCCAAGTCATTCTGATGAGAAAAGCAAAGATTTTCTCGAATTTGAGTTCCTCCTTTGTGTGGAAAAGGGAAATATTGATGCTGGCTAGGTTCCGCCTAGATATTTGAAGTATATTGAAGGTATCTCAAAATGTTATAAACAGTGGTCAGATTGCAAAATCTGGTGAATTGCAATCTCCAGCACATCCCCTATATGTTAGAAGTTAATCAGGAATGGGGGCGCATTTGGTTTAATAAAGCTGAATTGCAAGCACATCCACATCATGACCATGGCATACTCCGATTCTGTTGTTGAACAACAATTTTTGTGCTTCCAACCTCAGGTTGGACAACATATTTAACATTTCTTAAGTTGTAGTTTTTTGTGATGTTTCCATGAATTATGAAATTGTGGAATGCTATAATTAAGTTATCATTTTGCCATGACTGGCTATCGTTTCCATTCTGCAAGCAAATTTCCCAAGTGGTGGATGATGTCAAGCACATCCACATCATGACCATGGCATACTCCGATTCTGTTGTTGAACAACAATTTTTGTGCTTCCAACCTCAGGTTGGACAACATATTTAACATTTCTTAAGTTGTAGTTTTTTGTGATGTTTCCATGAATTATGAAATTGTGGAGTGCTATAATTAAGTTATCATTTTGCCATGACTGGCTATCGTTTCCATTCTGCAAGCAAATTTCCCAAGTGGTGGATGATGTCATTAATTTTACATTTTTAATTATCTTTTTCCCCTTTACCAAATAAAATTACATTTTTTCAGGAACATTCATGTCAATTTTCAAGTCATTCTGACAATCATTCTGTTTTTACAGTGTTTTGAAATCCAAACCTTAGTTATAATCACCCTGTATATAGTAAATCATCGCTAATTAATCTGCATTATTTATGCTTCATTAAATACATTATATTCACCTAATTTTTATTACTTTTTGCGAAATAGCTTCCTAATTAAGTATACTGAAAGTAACTGGAGAAAAACCTTTATATATTATATGATTAATAATAACATTAAAAGAATTTTCAAACACACAGTAATCCATTGAGTTAAGCAAAAAATAATTAAATTACAAAAGTTGGTTTTTGTTAAAATGTAATAAATATTTATTGATTAATTAACATGGGAATACTGTTAATTACATTAATAAACATTTTATTTTAGTTAATTATTGGAAGTTTGAATGATTTTTCAGAAATTTTATTGTTTTTAATGTTAATACTATTTAAAACAAAAAACCGGTTTAAACCAAAAAAACCCGGTTTTTTGGTTTTTTTTAAAAAAACCGGGTTTTTTACCAACCCTGCAATGTTGTCAAATAGTTTAAAACCTGATAGATATGTTAAATGACAAAACACTTACTTTTATGTATAACACTTATATAATTACTGAGAAAAAAATTATTTTGATATTTTAAATTTTCTAATCTGCCTAAAATTTTATCTGATATTATAAATTCTTGCACAGAACCTGTTAACACATTAATTTAACTCATTTATTTTCCCCTAAAAATTTCTTAACTTCAGTTGCATAAATCCAGAGTTTTAAAGAGTACTTTCAATCAAAGCTAGCAGGACTCAATACTCAAAGCATTGTTTTGCACGTTCAGATACAGCTTCAATTGGAAAAGCATTGCAAATTATTCTTACTTTTCACCAAGTATAAGTTACAGGAGTTTCTTACACACATCATATACAAGCCAGCACTGAGCAGTAGTAAAGGACATTTTAGCTCTACAATTTAATATTTTGATTGCTAGGTGGTTTATATTCTAATGTTATGCACAAAAAGGGTTTTAAGTATAAGTGATTATATCTAGATAACTTACCAGAAATCCATATTACATAAAATATATGGAATAAAATAACTTTTTAAACAACTATCTATTCTAAAAAGAGTACAACAGATTTTAATATCCATGCGCATGTACACTCGTGTGCAAAATTAAGAGTATTTGCACATCGTATCTATTTTCACAAAAAGTACTGAACCAAAGGTACTAATAATGCCACCAAAGAAGTATGCAAATACGTACTGCAGTGTCGAATACGTAAGTGTACACATACATGTGAACAGAGCTGTGATAAGGGCATGAGGCGTTTTTCGTGTGCTCGTACTCCTCTGCGACATTCACTGTGTTTCTCACAAGAGTTTGGTAAATTTTATAAGCTATCAGGTGAAATGGGTAGCCACAAACATATGGATAATGGAATGAGATGGAGAATCGTCGATAGATTGAAGGCAGGGCAATCACAAGTGCACATGGCTACAGAGCTCAATGTTACGCCCAGTGTCATCTGCAATTTGTGGAAACAGTTTGGATTGATATCAAGAAGACCTGCAC
Organism: Pholcus phalangioides; assembly: GCF_987345545.1. Classification (NCBI taxonomy): domain Eukaryota; kingdom Metazoa; phylum Arthropoda; class Arachnida; order Araneae; family Pholcidae; genus Pholcus; species Pholcus phalangioides. The sequence continues at coordinate 9,972,990 of NW_028301615.1, read as the reverse complement.
AAGGTCGTTGAAGAGCCACTATGACCAATGAGCATCGTTATTTAGCACTTTCAGTGTGGCGCCACAGGACTGCTACAGCATCACAACTCTCACATGAGCTGCATGCTGCCACTGGAACTCAAGGTTCATGGCTGTTGCCCGAAGGATTCATGAGAGAGAGCTTTATGGCAGAAGACCAGCTGTTTGCATCCCGCTAACTGCAGTACACAAGAGAGTGTGTTTAGGATGGTGCAACATCAGCCTTGGACCAGACTTCAGTGGAGCACTGTGCTCTTTAGAGATGAGTCCACATTCAACCTGGATACTGATTCTCGATGTACACTCATTTGGAGAGCGCCTGGTACCCGATACCATCCCTCCCACAGCAGGGAAATGGACCACTATGGTGGTGGAGGTGTCATGGTCTGAGCAGGCATCATGTTGGATGGACGGCAGCATACCCCTCCATGTGTTTGGCAGAGGGTCTGTGACTGCTAGGAGGTATAGAGAGGAGATCTTAGAGCCCTATGTTTGACTTTTCAGGGACACAGTTTGCCCTCGATTCACATTCATGGATGACAACGCTCGTCCACATCGGGCTCACCTGGTCAATGACTACCTGGAAAGTGAGGATATTCGGCATATTGATTAACCAGCCAGATCTCCTGACCTAAACCCTATAGAACATGTCTGGAATGCCCTTGGGAGAGCAATTGTATCTTGCCATCCCCCTCCAAGAATCATCCCGGAACTGAAAACTGCATTGCTGCAGGAGTGGGACCGATTGCCACAGGAACTCCTCAACTGTCTCGTGTCCAGTATGCCGTTGCACTGTGCGATCTGTCTGACAGTGAGAGGGGAACATACCTCATATTACTCATTTTTGGTTCGATCTCGCAGCGTGGATTTCAGACATTCCTGCAATGATGAGCTTTACTGACAATCATGCGTGCATACTATGACTTTTGTATGGTACATCTGTGTGTTATATATAACTGTGTATTCATACCAAATTTCATTAAAATCTGTCTACTAGTTTTTTAGTAATTCGACATAGTGTTCTCTTAATTTTACAAACGAGTGTATAAGTGTAACACGTGTGTGTTATATATAACTGTGTATTCGTACCAAATTTCATTAAAATCTGTCTACTAGTTTTTTAGTAATTCGACATAGTGTTAATTCTCTTAATTTTACAAACGAGTGTATAAGGAATTGAAGAATATCATATTCCAGTTTTTTCTCAGCTTTTATGCAAATTGTATATTTTAAGAAAATGTACATACATATTGTCCAAACAATTCTGTAGACAGCAGAAAATTATTTTGCAATCATATTACGTATTTATTCTTTTTATAACATAGTTACTTTAAACACTACATGCAATTAATGTATGTTTCCAATGGGAATTTCAAAAATTGAAGAGCAATATTTGAGGTTTTTGACATGAAAGTAAACAGTTAAACCGTCAAAAACCTGCCAACCCTGGTGGATGCTTTTATTATGATGTGTTTTCAACTTGCATGATGTTGCTTAATAATTTAAACATTTTCATTTATTCAAGGTGCCATTATTTGATCCCTTTCTTTTGTTTGTTTCTTTGTTTTTGTGCTTTTTTCTCCGTCAAGTCTATTAGTGCAACCAGCCTTTTGTGCATGTAAATAAATACATTCTTTTACAGATTTAATGAGTTTCAATAAAAAATGAGCATTTTCCCGCATATACAGTCGAGTCCATGGCCCCCCACATCTTGTAGCGGGACCCTAGGCTGGGATCTTTAGAGGGCCCCCTCGGTCAGACTTTTAACTGGCCCTTTCTGTAGTTAATTTATAGCGTAAAAAAATAAAAAAACGATGATAACCATCCCGGGCCCTGTCAGCCCCCCCCCCCTATGTGGGGGCCATGGTAGAGTCCTATTTTAACGAATACCGTTATAGCAAAAAAATTTTAATTTAGCGAACACTTCTCAAATCCCCCAGATAAGTTTACATAGGAACAATGCAAAAACCTGAAATTCCTTTACAACAAAATTTTATTACAACGAAGTGATTTTTCCGTTCTCTAGAGTCCGTTTTAACGGGATTTGACCCTACTTTCTCAATTTTTCATATTAAAAAAAATTTTCACGTCCAACAGTATTTATTTGGTACAACATATACTAATATTTACATCTATATTAAATCAGCCATTTTTAGGGCACAGAATTCAATGCTGTTTTTTTTTTTTTTTTATCAGGGCAATCCCTAGTGCCTCATTATAATGAATTACAAATACTTATTGCAATTATATCTAAGTTTAGCTCCCTATATTTTTCTGCAATTTTTTTCCATGCACAAAATCTAGAAATATCTTTCTGCACCGTATCTAAAGATTAGGTTCAAGTCTATATTTACCAGATCTATATTTCTTTTAATTAACCACTGTACAGCATTTCAATAACATGTATATACCATATTCGTTATTTTTACTTCAATATCATTGAAGTTGAATAAAGGAAAAATGAAATTTAAATTTCGTTATTTTATTCAATGTTTTTAAAAAAAAATCAAGTGATTTAAATAGTGATTTTAATCAAGATTTAAATCAAGCTAATTTAAATTTTGACGTACCCTGACAAAAAATACAAAAATGGGAAAAAAAGTTTCAAGAGATAAGGTATGGAAATACCCTGTGACAATTTCATACAGAAGCTTAATATTTGCAACATGTTCCATCACCTTTGGTAGTTCATTTTCTACTCAAACAATTATTTTTGATACTCTGAACAATTGTTTTTTTGTGCAACTAGTTGCTGGTTACAGATCATCTGCTGCCAAAAAGATGAGAGTGAAAGATGTGGAAATTTTTCTAAACAATGGTAATGTTTTGCTAATTTTTTCTCTAAGCAATTTGAAATGTGTTTTCAAAATTCACATTTTTTTCTCTCAAGTATGGTTGAAATGATTTTTTATAACAGAATCAGGGGTGGGAAGACATGAAGTTCATTTTGGAGCAATTTTTGGAGCAGCAAAATACAGGATTTGGAGCATTTTTCGGAACTAAAAATTACTTTTAGAACAAGGATGTATAAATTAGAGCAACAATATTTGGGATTGATAACAAAAATGGAAATAAAAAACCACAAAAATTTATTTAAAAAAGCAGCCATATTTCCTTGAACTTTTCACACCCTTGTATTTATATTTAAGATGGCACACTTTTTGCTTGCTGATGGCATTATTTGTTGTCTAGAACAGCAGAAGTTTAAATAAGCTGAAAATTTTCTATACTAAGTTTTCAATTTTCTTCTTTAAATTAGCAATTTATTCAATAGAAAAATCTTAATTTTTGGTATTTTTATAATTTTGTGTACAGTAGTAGTTAGTGCCACCAATCTTCCAAATCACAATGCATGGATACGTAACTAGATACAGAAAAATCTCCCATTTGAACAAAGTTTGAGATTGGGAGGTGGCCATTATTGGAAGAGATGGTTTTTTTTCCAGAAATAAAACTAACTAAAATTTGAGATGCATGTACATAGAATGTGAAATGACAATCCATTCAAAAACTGATTACGATAGTTATATAGTTAATTATATTAAAATATATGATTATATTAAAACAACCCCAAATAGTTCTTTGTTCATATTGGACTTTCAACTACACCAGTGTTTCCCATAGTGGGCAATATCGTCCCTTTGGGGGCAGATGAAATGATCCAAGGGGCGGTAGAAGCTATGGGGTTCAGTATAGGATTCTATGGGTTGGCTTGAGTTGGGGGGGGGGGGTGATAAGAACAAAAAAAAATTTGAAGAGACACGATGGAGCAAAAAGTTTGGGAAACTATGAACTAGACTTTTCCAGGGCATTCTCGAGTCCAATCCAGCGCAGAGCAATCATGCGCTGGTTTTGAGTGATTCCTACAAACTAATTGAAAAATGAGCCTTAAATTTCATCTGGTGTAGCTGCCGATGCTTCCGCTGAATGGGACATTGGACACTATATCGATTCATCATTAAATGATTTTTCATGTGAAAAATTACTGCTAAATTGTTGGAATCCTCCTGAAAATTACTCATTTCCACCACAACACAGGTTGGCAAAAGAAAATTAAAGTTTCAATCTCTTGGCTCAAACAATTCAAGTGGTTAGCTTATTCGAAACATCTTCAAGGAGCATTTTGTAAACTGTGTGTTGTATTTTCCCATGAAAATTATGGCAAGGGAGGGCATCAGCGACTTGATGCCATGGTTAAAAAGCCTTATTCGAGGTGGAAGGACGCTCAAGAGGATTTTCTAAATCATACCAAAACTCGCTACCACCAAGCATCTAGCGAATATGCAGACAACTTTTTAAGAGTCGCTGAAGGCCAACAAGACAATGTCACAAATCAACTCAGCATTAAAAGAAGCAAACAGAACTTAAATATAACAGAAACAGTGAAATCTATCATCAAAACCGTGATCTCATGCGGTCGTCAAAAAATTGCCCTCTGAGGAAAATGTGACTCTGGAAACGTTACACATGAAACAGATGTGAATGATGGAAATTTTCTATCCCTTTTGTGTTTCCGTGTGGATGCTGGTGATATTGTTTTAATGAAACATCTGGAACATGGGCAAAGGAATTCCCAGTATATCAGTCCCATGATCCAGAACGAGATAATAGAGCTCTGTGCCAAATTCCTTCAAGAAGAGATAGTACGGAAAATAAATTTGTCACAGTATTTTTCGGTTTTGTGTGATGAAACCACTGACATTTCTGGAACAGAACAACTGAGTCTATGTGCGCGACATTTTGCTAAAGAGGAAAAAAAATATGAGAAGACTTTCTCCTTTTTGCACCTGCCACGTTACGGGCCATGGTTATTCACGTTTGATTCTACAGAATCTGCAATGTCTAGGCATAAACTGTGATTATCTGGTTGGACAAGGGTACGATGGTGCTGCAGCTATGAGCGGTTATTTACATGGAGCCCAAGCTTTCATTAAAAAAGAATATCCCCTAGCATTGTACGTGCATTGTGGAGTACATTGCCTGAATCTAGTGTAAAGCAATTCCTGTACGATTCCAGCGATACGAAATTGCATAGGCACTGTGCAATCAGTTGGAACATATTTTTCAATCTTCTCCAAAAAACAACGAAGTTTTAAGGAGGAACATTAAGGAACTAATTCCTGTTTCGAAACAAAAAACCTTGATATCGATAAGTGAAACTCGTTGAATTTGTAAACATGACGCTTTATTACGATTCCGGGAGATGTATGTTGCAATTGTTCTCTCACTACAAAGTTTGCAAGAATTGAAAAACCGTGAATCCACCCAAAATGCCCATCAATTATTATGCACTGTCACCAATGGTCAGTTCGTGATTGCTCTTTGCATACTTGATCTCATCTTCTCCTGAACCCTGCCTCTGTCTAAAACTTTGCAGGCTTTGAACTGTGATTTGGTATCAGCATTGGAGCATGTCGATCTGATTTTGACCACACTGAACCAACTAAGAGATATCGTGGCAGAAAAGTTCAGTGCAGTTTTCAACAAAGCTTTGAAACTTATCTCTGAGGTGGACGAAGAAATCAATGTGCCCAGAATAACATCAAGGATGACCCAGAGGGGAAATGTTGCGAGCAGTATTCCGGAAGAATACTTACGAATAAACTTGTTCCTACCTTTTGTCGACCATGCACAAATGCAGATAACTGATCGAGTCAATACTCACAAATCATTGGTAGTTGCAATGCAAATATTTCTCCCTCGTCACATCAATTCAAATTGTGGGAAACAACTCACTGCATGCAAAGAATTTTATGATAGTGTCCTTCCAGAAATTAGAACACTCGATGCCGAGTATTCTGTATGGCGGAATAAATAGATTAAAACTGACAAAAATTTCAGACCGGGAAATGCAATGGAAGCCCTTTTACAATGCAACGCAAATCTTTATCCTAATATCCATACGTTGCTGCAAATTCTTTCTGTACTGCCGATTTCTACAGCTACTCCAGAGAGGACATTTTCTGCTCTTAGATGACAAAAAACCTATTTGAGAAATACAACTGGTGAAAATAGAATTACCGGCTTAGCCCTTTTAGCCATACATCGTGACATTGATTTGAACCAAGAAGAAATCCTTGACAGATTCATCAAAAGCTCAAGACGCGCAAATTTCTGAGGTAAGAAATTACTGAACTTCTTGATTTTTTTAAATAAGATTTGTCACCATGAGCTTCGTTTCTGTCAGCTTGATAAAACGTAATTTTTCTTCCAATACCTGAATTACGATAGGTTATTTCACAAAAAATTGTAAACAAATATACAGTATATAACCCGTATATACTTATAACTTGTTGACAGATAACAATGCTCAAGGTTATGTATTTTAAGTTAAGAAAAAATTAATGTATGTCATTACTACAATACGGTTCGCATAATTGATCGTAGCTTGGAAGAAATTTTCTAGAGAAAAAAAAAAAGATTTTCGTAATAATCAGGGAAATACTCAGCGATCGACTTCTAGAGAGGGCACAAAAATTTTCTAATGGAGAAATTTTGAGTATTACAAACGTTCAAAAAGCATTTACAGAAGTTCTTTAATCCTTTAGGCAGCACAGCAGAAATCATTAAACCCCATTCAAAATGCCATCTTTTTTAATGAAATAAGCTTTCTGCTGATTTTCAGCAGGTGCTAACTAATGGGTATAGGGAAAAGTGTTCCACTGAGAAATCTACGTTACAAAATATCTGGGCTTGCCAATGCTAAAATAAGAAGCTTTTAGGAATGCAAGATATCACGTCAATGCCTCTTAAAGGGTTAAAATAGCATGCAAAACGAACATATTTTCTTCAGATATTTTATTTTTTTACAGATATTGAATTTTTTTAAATTTTTGGAGGGGGGCATGGGACCCCGGCGTACGTCTATGGTAAAATGGATATCGTCATGGAGGGGAGATTTACAGAAATGTGTGTTTTAAAAAAAATGCCCCCCCCCCCAAAATTTATTTCTGGCTACGCCCTTGAGTCTGGAGATTGCCCCACCCCCCATGGCAATATTTTTCTTTTTCTTTTCAAAGGAATAGAAATTTAAAAACCACAGAGTCATATTTAGCCAACCACCACTGGGAAGTGTACAAGGTGTCAAGCTGCACCTTAAAAAGTCCTGGAAAGGCTGCAGATTTTCACCCGCTCTCAATATTTTGATATATCCTACATTTCCTTCTGTTAGAATTATATTACAGAATCATTACATTGTAAATAGTTAGAACTTTAAAGATAATTTTTTTTTCACACTTTTTGACAGTAATTTTCTTCATTCCCCCCATACTTGGTGCCATTCATACAGTAGTGCCTGTCCTGTGCGGAGTATAGCCCTTGAGCCGCCCCTGTTGAGAAGGAGTGAATGAGTTGTGAAATCATAAAAACTTAAATGTTCTTCTGTAAATTAACTCTTTAACGCCCAGATAGAAAACCTGGGAGGGTCGTGAAAATACCAAGTTTTTTGTGTTCCAAGTGGACTCGTCCAAATTTCGGCCACTTTTCCTCTCCCCACCCTTTGCATTGACGTTCACCCCTTCATTTCAATGGATTTTCGGGAGATAATTTATCTCTATATATATATATATATATATATACTGAAAACACCCCTTTCCTCACAGTATTATCTCTTTGTAAAATGCATTGAGTACCCTTACTTCATTCTCAAGGAGCATTCTAGTACATCAGCTTTTAAAATCCCATTGATAGGGCATTGCAGTTGTCTTTCCCGTTCCCGCCTCTGACAAGAGCTTCCATCTTCTTCACCGTTGGTGACAAAAGCCCACCAAAACATACCCATACCCCCGAGCTGGGCCGACTTGAGGCGGTTATGGGCATTAACCTACTCGGCCGACTTCGGGCGATCTGGGCATTACAGAGTTAAGCAATGTTTATGTGTTCAAGGGTACTACCACTTATGTTCCAAATCAGAAGTGAGAAACTGATAATAGATGAATATAAACAATTGTTTGTTTTTTTTCAATTTTATGGGTATGAATTCTGCTGGCTTCTTGTTATACTCAGAAAGAAATTGTGCAAAATGGGAAAATTTTTTGGAAGAATAAACATGATCAAGGAAACATTTATTTTCTGGATATTATGCTGAGGTGAACTCAGAAAGAAAAATCATCTCGTCTCCTCCAGGACACGAACCCAGGATCTCTTGCATACCAGGCAAGAATGCTACTGTCTACCCTGAACACGATGTTTGGCGATTTAGCACTTATTATTTAGCGACATTGACAACTCAACACTCATTATTCAGAGATATAGACAATTCAACCCTCATCATTCGATGACATTGGCGATTTACCATTTGTTATTTGGCAAAGTTGACGAATTAGCACTCATGATTGGGCAAACTAGCTCTTTTATTCGCAGAATGAAATTTTTTTTCACAAAACATCAGGATTTCATGGAATGACGATCAACCAGTCATTTCTGCTGCTTGCAGTGGTAACTTTTTCTTCTCTTTTTTGTTTAATTAGCTATTTGGCTCTTGAAATATGAAAATATGAAAATACACTATAGGAGCAAGATGGTGCAGGATGTTAATTTTAGGAAATTGTGTGGCAATATGTGCAGAGTTCCCACCCCTGCAGAATTAGAGATACAGTTAAACATATTGAATTTTATAATATTTTGTACCTTTATTAGAGGTAGGAGGTAATTTTTTAAAAGTCTATCAGTTGTGCCACTTACACATTTATAAGATTTTTTTCCCCACACAGCCTCTTATTATGAAGTACCTCATAAACGGGTTTCCACTGCATCTCTATCATAGTTCGTAAAACACAATGAATCCTAAATTGCGGAGAAGAAACTAGATTCAAATCGACCAATTTAATAGATTCTTGGAGTTCAGACATTTAAGAAGTTTCCGGAATTTGTGATTCAAATTTCCCGTCATGCCAGAAAACCAAACATGTTTTGTCACTTCGACTGTTACATGTCTATACACTATTGAATCTTCAAATTTGCTTCAAACAAGGTAGTAGTATAAAGCAAGGGATACCTATGAATAAAATGTACACTAATGTCATAAGCTATCTGTCTGTGGAACAAAAATTCTAGTCTGATTACCTTGTTTATGAGACTTGCCTTCCATAAATAAAAAATATCCATAATGAATAACAATGTAATAACTAGAGCCAAGAAGTTTAGGCACCAGATATGATTGAAATAGACAGGCAAGAAGGCACTAAAATGCCTAAAATAGGCCTTAAAAAAGCATTTATAATTTATGGAAGAAAGAAAAAAATAACTAAAACTCAGGTATTAAGGGTCTCAAAACTAGATTAAAAATTGGTTGCATTTAATCCTTCTACTGCTTTAATTATGGTTTTATAGTAACTGCATTATTATAAGAGTTAAACTGATTTCAAGCCCAAAATAAAATGCTAGTAGACCCTCAGACATAGGTGAATTCCAGGGCTAGCATTACCAGACATGAAGCCCATAGAGAAAATGATCTGTGGGACTCATTCAAGTGGCAAATAATTCGTGTTTATTTGTTGTATTACTTGGAACAATCATTATCATCCCTATAGTTGAAATATAGTTACCTCTTGTTCTGTTGTGGTAAAAAAATTTAACTTTTTTTATATCACCACATATGCGAGACTACTCCAAGCACGTGGCCATGTGTGGCCATGTGTGGCCACATCTATCGCACACCCCTGAGGACAACTCTGGTCAATTTAATTGAATACTAAATATGTATGTAAAATAAATAGCCATGGTTGTTTGCAGTGCATCTATGGTGTAAAAAAACAAAATCAGAACAACATGGGGCCCCCAGAGCCCTGTCGGCTCCTACCCTACTTGTGTGAGCCATGACGTCAACTGATGACTTCTTGAGACAGTGATTGGTCAGCAATACATATACAATGCAGTCCAATGTCTGAGCGAGACATGTTATGGAAAGCTTGTGGAGAAGCAAAAATTTCTAATTTTCCTCTGCTTTTCTAATATGGGCTGCATTCATCTGAAACAAAATCATTCACGTCTAACACCATCCAGTCAAAACAAAGTCAATGCATGGTAACATCTGTCTCTCCGATCACTTATTCACATATAAATGGGACTGGAAGGTGAAGGGGGGAGCATTCTGATGGTAATTAGTTACCGAGAGAGAGAGAAAATTTTAAAAAGAGTAATTCTTTTCTTCTCAATGCTCAAAATATCTAAATTTTAGATTATGGCCTGTGAAGTTGAGTAGTAAACGTAAAAATTTGTTAAAATAGGCATTTATGGCAGTAAAATTTCAAAAAAGGTTGACAATAGATAAAAAAAAGACATTTGTAACATTTTGCCTAAACTTCCGGGCTCTAGTAAATATAAAACAGAGAAAAATCCATAATTATAATGACACACCATCATATACTCATCTGACAGCAAAAAGTATAATAAAAATCTTGTTTATAAACAATTAAGTAAAAAAAGAACTGAAGCTTTCATATAATCACATCAAAATTAAAATAAATTAATGTTCAATAAACGTTGCTTTACTATGCAAGATATTTTGTGAAACTATTACTGCACTTTTTTGAATGAAATGAGAGGGTAAGAAGATAGAATCATGTACCTTATGTTTTGCCACAAAAGAAGAAAAACTCAGCTTTTCATCAATTGTAAATTCATCTAAATGAAAAAAAAAAACCTTTGTTTAATATAAATTTAATTTGTACATTATCATAGACACAGTAAAAATTCAAGGACATTTATGTGCAATTTTCTGTTTTTTTAATGTTTTGCAGAGAGGTGTTTAAACTACTTACAGAAAGCATCTAGAGTTATACATTTCTTTTTTCCATTACAATACATACATTAATGAGAAAATTAGTTATATTCAGTAGAGGAAATTTAAATATTTTAACAACCAATTTGCAGCTGACAAAACTAATATTTATACATGTATAATTATTGGGTGGTTGTCGGAATGTTGGAATGCTCTCCTTCCCAATGCTCTCTCCTTTATGGGGATATGCAATGTGTTGTGTTCTCAATTAAACTTTACTTTCCAGATTAAATGCTTTAAGGGCAGGGGAAACAACACATAAAAGGGAGGTTTAATCAATACCTTTTTAAAGGTAGGTGGTACATACCATTAAAATAATAAAGGTAACGTGATCAAATGTTCCAGATTAACAAATTGAAAACTTGAGAAGCGCTTGAGGCCAAAACCTAATTGATGCCCATAAATCAAACAACAAACATAATGCATATTCTGAGGGATTTGTCAAAAATAACAGGCACTACTATTCAGTCACACATGAAATAAATACAAAATTATAATTATTATTTTAAGCTGCGCAACTTATTATGAACAGTTCATGACTCGCTGAGAATATGGAAGGAGCATCATCCTGTTAGGGTGGGCCAACGATCACAAGAACTGAAATGTTCTGTGGAGGATACAAGTGTCTGCTTGGCTATTCACATTGTTGACAGGTAATCACAAAGGGAAGATGGATAGAAAACTATGAGCAGGAACGTCTCGCACTATTGAGGGCTTATGCGATTACGAGTCTGAGAAATAGGCCGGCTTTGTTCAGGCGAGAACAGGAAAATATTCAAAGGAAAAAAAACTTACATGATGTCACGATGACTGCTTAGAATGGTGTTTTCCAAAGTGGGCAATATCTGTGGGTCATGGAATGATCCAAGGGGCAGTAGAAGCTTTGGGTTTAATATAGGATCCTATGGGTTGGTTCTCAGTTTGGGGATAAGAAAATATTTTTGAAGGGGACAATGGAACAAAAAGTTTAGGAAACTTACGCTAAGTACTACACAATGAGCACATCTACTCGTTTTTTTGAGCTAGAAATAACACTCTTGATACACTTTTGAAAATTCACTGCTACTAAACCATACATGCACTTTGTTCACATTCTTCACAGAACTTATATAAATATAACGCCACAACAGGCAAAATACTCAACGAGGTAACTGAGAAAAATATACCCATAATAACTTCTAATAAATTGGTACATGTTGGAATGTGCGTGTACATGTTGTGAACCTAACTTGAAGTTTGTTACTGTGTAATGTGTGTTATCATCACATCATCAGTTATGTTGCTACCATCAATTTTTCTAACTATGAGTGAAATATAATGATTGAATAATTGTACTGTTGTAGGCCTGTTGCTCTCTGTAGTGAGACTTTGTTAAGGGCAGATCGGCTTGCATTCGCACCTCAAAATTGGGAATGGGAAATTAGTGTAAAACTTTTTATGAACAAATTAACTGCAAATACGGTGTGGAGAATATGAGGTTTCACTCGAACACAAGGCAGTAGTCAGTAGTATAGTCATAGCTGCACCACACGAATTCAATCACTAGACTTTACCATAAAACTTCTTGAATAATTAATATAAGGAACAAACTTTGAACAAAAAATCATAATTCAGCTATTAACCGGTCCCAAAGAGAGCTACTTTTCTGTGCAACTACATTTTAAAAGAGAAAAGATATCATTGATCATTTTTGTCGCACCACGGTCATTTTCTGCACACGAGGGCTAATTAGACCGGGACCTACAATTTACTGCCGATTCCGAACGGCAGGCTTGTTTTTTATACTCATCGAGAGATTGGTACGCTAACCCCTCGATGGGGGACTCCCTGCGGTAGCAATTTTTTGCTGCGGTGAAGTCGCCGTTTTTTATTGTACCCGTGTCAGGAAAGTTTTCTGACAAGGACGAACCGGGTATCGAACTCGCGACACCTTTAAACATCCTTTGGCACTTTAGGCGTGCATCTTATCGACCTGGGCTACCGCGCCCCGAGAAAAGATATTATTAGAAAGTACAAACTAGCCTATGTGCCAAGGAATATGCTTGTACAAGGTTAAGGTATGAGCCATTGATATGGAAATAAGAAGAGAGAAAAAAAGAACATATTAAGATGGTGTTTATTATTATTATACAGCATGCATAGAAATAGTATTTTGAAAATTAAAGAAAATTCTATTAACCCTTTGAAGGGCGGTGGGAACCCCTTTATCCCACCTTTTTCAAAAATTCATAACTCCACGAAAAATAGGAATTTTTTGGTGCAAATCGAATTAAAATGTAGTTTATAATTCCAAAAGTTATCAGAAGATGGCTCCAGTTGTCCACAATCTTTTTTTCATATTACTAATGGTAGTTCTTTTTCATCAAATATTTTTGCTGACACTATAAAAAAAGTGATTGCAGATTTTTACCAAATTTTGCATCACCAACTGGGTGAAATGATACAAATTCAATGTATAGTATTATGAATTTTGTCTTGGAAGTAATTTTTGAATCCTCAAGATTTTTTTCAGAACGTATTTGCTGAAGAAAAAGGGTGGGATACATGCAGTCCCACCGCGCGTCTACAACATCCCCCCTACACAGGGCAGCACCAATTTCAACAGAAATCATTAAACCCCATTCAAAATGCCATCTTTTTTAATGAAATAAGCTTTCTGCTGATTTTCAGCAGGTGCTAACTAATGGGTATAGGGAAAAGTGTTCCACTGAGAAATCTACGTTACAAAATATCTGGGCTTGCCAATACTAAAATAAGAAGCTTTTAGGAACGCAAGATATCACGTCAATGCCTCTTAAAGGGTTAAAATAGCATGCAAAACGAAGATATTTTCTTCAGATATTTTATTTTTTTACAGATATTGAATTTTTTTAAATTTTTGGAGGCGGGCATGGGCCCCCGGCGTACGTCTATGGTAAAATGGATATCGTCATGGAGAGGAGATTTACAGAAATGTGTTTTTTAAAAAAAATGCCCCCCCCCCCCCCCAAAATTTATTTCTCGCTACGCCCTCGAGTCTGGAGATTGCCCCACCCCCCATGGCAATATTTTTCTTTTTCTTTTCAAAGGAATAGAAATTTAAAAACCACAATCATATTTAGCCAACCACCACTGGGAAGTGTACAAGGTGTCAAGCTGCACCTTAAAACGTCCTGGAAAGGCTACAGATTTTCACCTGCTCTCAATATTTTGATATATCCTACATTTTCTTCTGTTAGAATTATATTACAGAATCATTACATTGTAAATAGTTAGAACTTTAAAGATAATTTTTTTTCACACTTTTTGATAGTCATTTTCTTCATTCCCCCCATACTTGGTGCCATTCATACCATAGTGCCTGTCCTGTGCGGAGTATAGCCCTTGAGCCGCCCCTGTTGAGAAGGAGTGATTGAGTATGGTTGTGAAACCATAAAAACTTAAATGTTCTTCTGTAAATTAAGCAATGTTTATGTGTCAAGGGTACTACCACTTATGTTCCAAATCAGAAGTGAGAAACTGATAATAGATGAATATAAACAATTGTTTGTTTTTTTTCAATTTTATGGGTATGAATTCTGCTGGCTTCTTGTTATACTCAGAAAGAAATTGTGCAAAATGGGAAAATTTTCTGGAAGAATTTTTTGCAACACAATGTGTTTTGTAACATGATACTGTTGCGTCTGGGAAATTTTTTTTTTATTTGTGTGTCTTCTTTAGTACAGAGAATGGTCCCCTCTATAAAGTAGAAGAAAATTCAAAATGCTGCTGCTGAAGCTCTTGCTTTGATTGGAGAAATACCACCGGATCCAGAATCCTCAATTGAACTTGATGAAGAAGTGCAAGAATGGGAAGAATTTCGCGTATCGGAGATGAAGAATTGATTATCGTAGAAGAATCTATTGTTGATGAAACATCGACTCCAGGACCATCAACAATAGATATAATAACTTGAGTAAAACCCCACGACACAACACTGTTCCAGAATTCGGAGAAAGGACTGGGCCAAGTGATGAGATTTTGGACCTGGAAGAACAATCTCAATAATTCAGTCACTCGCACTTGATCCCATGCAATTAGTTCCGAACAGTGCTTAGCAGAAAAGTTTATTTTCGGAACATGGAATATACAGATTTCTGCTTCTGATAATCCTTCATTTCTAATTTTCAGAATTCTTTTGATTCCCAGTTCTTTGTAAATGAGGTTCTCATCTGAGAGTAATGAGAGCAATAAATTCTCTGGATAGGTGTATAAAGTGTTCCTTTGAATAACTGGGTCAATGATGCATAATATTTTGTCAGGTAAAAACCTGGATAACTCCACTAAATTGAACAAATGTTTTGCTCCATCAGCACACAATGACTTTATCTTAATGTTGAACCACATTGGTGCAACTTTCGTCATGTACTCAGTTAAAATGCTGAGATTTTCATTGGGCTTTCCTGTTACAGAGTATAACTTTAAAATAGCGTTAGCCACTTAGCATTTGAAAATTTACCTGGATTACAGTGTGATAACAAAAAGCAGGTAAATCACTCATTTCCAGGGTTGGTAAAAAAACTGGGGTTTTTTTTGGTTTAAACCAGGTTTTTCGGTATAAACCGGTATTTTTGGAATGTTTGTTTTTTTGTATTAACATTGAAAACAATAAAGTTTCTGAAAAATCATTCAAACTTCTAATAATTTATTAAAATAAAATAATTATTAATGTAATTAACACTGTTCACATATTAATAATAAATATTTCTTACATTTTAACAAAAACCAACTTTTGCAATTTAATTATTTTTTGCTTAACTCAATGGATTACTGCGTTTGAAAATTCTTTTATTGTTATTATTAATCATATAGGCCCTAATATATATATATACTAGCTATAATACTCGGCGCTGCCCGGGTTTTCTTTAATGAGGCTTTTGGATTATGCGATATCTCCCTCTTTCTTTGAGGGACATGCAAACCATGTCTAAGTTGACCAATATGGCGACTTCCTGCGTGACTTCATGAAATAAACAAATCTAGATTTAAAGAAACATAGAAACAAATATTTTTTTTCTTATAATCCCCTTAAAAAAGGGTACTAGGTATTTCGATCCCCCTAACGAACTTCAAGATAACTATTTCTGCCTGTTTCTGCTTCCAAAAATGCTTAATTAAAGCTGTGGAATTTCTTCAATGTACTTTACGAACCCATAATTGATTTTAAAACAACCTAAACTACAGTCAAATCCTTTTATAACGAACGCCAAGAGACTGATAATCAATCAATTCAATCGCTATTACAAAATTTCATTATAAAGGAATTCCAGGTTTAAACATTGTTCCTATGTAAGCTTACCTGTGGGATTAGAAAAGTGTTCGTTAAAACGAGATTTTCACTACATCAGTATTCGTTAAAACGGGATTCGACTGTATATCAATTTATGCAGTTGAATATCAAAAGACAATACTAACTTAATTTCCATGCTTAATAAGATATAAATAAAAAGTGGAAATTAATGTTATTGCCTGGATATCCAACTTAAAAGTATAGGTCCGGATAATTACTTCATATTTAATCTCCAGGACTTCGTATATCTCTAAGTATATCTCTGAGTGGCGAGACTCCCCGTTAAAAAGTCTCGCCACAGAGAGCAACAGTCCTACAACGGTAAATCATTCAACCATAACACTTCACTCATAGTTAGAAAAACTGGGGGCAGATGACAGCACTACACATAGCAAGCATTACACCGAAACAAACTTTACGTCAGGTTGCACTACACGTACATTCCCGCATGTACCGATTCGTTGGGGGGTTCCGCAGGGGGGGGGCGTGCATGTGTGGTGTAGCAGTAGCAGGTAGGGACTCCAAAAAAAAAAAAAATGGCTCTGGGATCCATGATGTCTTAAGTCAGCCACCTCGTTGGGCAATTTGCCTGTTGTGGCGTTGTATTTGTATTTGTATTGTATAAGTGAACTCAATATTTCAAAAATTGAGAATTCAATAAATTTTTTTAAATTATTGATGTGACAGAAAACACCACCAAATTTTCGCAT
Organism: Pholcus phalangioides; assembly: GCF_987345545.1. Classification (NCBI taxonomy): domain Eukaryota; kingdom Metazoa; phylum Arthropoda; class Arachnida; order Araneae; family Pholcidae; genus Pholcus; species Pholcus phalangioides. The sequence continues at coordinate 9,956,174 of NW_028301615.1, read as the reverse complement.
TTCTACAGTAAAATCAGCGATTTTAACGCTGATTTCTATGAGGATCACCCTTTTCCTGACCCTCAAAGCGATTCTGATGATGATTATGGCACCTATTCAAAACGCCTCATTACTGGGAGTATTGAAAATGTGGCCAACCATTATAAAGGCATAAACTATTATACATATACTAACAGGATTAGAGAAGTGACAAACCATTGCAAAGGCATAAAACTAGTCTGAAACGCATTGCTAGGGAACCACGGTAACCAAAGTAAACATTCCGAAAGTGATTGTTGAGGTCCAAAAACCATTGTTGCCCGACAATTTTTAACCCATTTGGTGCACTTTCTCTGCACTGACGAAATTTCAAAGTAGCCTATCGTTCAAGTCGGGTTTCGTTTGGTATATATGCAAAGTTTGGCGGCGATCGATCTAAAACTGTAGATTTGTAAAGAGAACATACACACACACAGAGAAAATCAATTTTATATATAGATAAAGGGTTTTCTTCAGTTACTTTTAGTATACTTAATTAGGAAACTATTTTGCAAAAACTAATAAAAATTAGGTGAATATAATGTATTTAAGCATAAATAATCCAAATTAATTAGCAATTATTTACCATATACAGGGTGATTATAACTAAACTTCTGATTTCAAAACACTGTAAAAAAAGAACGATTGTCAGAATGACATGAATATTCCTGAAAAAATGCAATTTTATTTGGAGAAAAATACTTAAAAATGTAAAATTAATGATATCATCCAACATGTGGGAAATTTGCTCGCAGAATGGAAACGATAGCCAGTCATGGCAAAATGATAACTTAATTATAGCATTGCACGATTTCATAATTCATGGAAACATCACAAAAAACGAAGTAATTGAACAAATAACTATAACTTACTTAAGAAATGTTAAATATGTTGTCCATCGTGTTCTGGCTACGAGGTTGAAAACACAAAAATTCTTGTTCAACAACAGATCGTAGTATGCCATGGTCATGATGTGGATGCGCTTGCAATTCACCAGAGTTTGAAATCCGACACCTGACACCTGCACATAACATTTTGGGGTACTCCCAAAGCTAAAAATTACAAGGGTTAAGGTCAGGTGTCATGTCATCCTGTTATTGTCAAAATGGTTCTTCAGCAGCTGCTTTGCTGGTATTGCAATGTGCATCTTGATAGAAGTTGTACTATCATCCACACACTGATGATGTTGAAGTGCCCAAATGATATGGTTACACAAAATGATATTATCCTGCTGGCCAAGTACAGCATCATCTACTTGCACTTTTTTCTTTTCTTTTGCCAAAGAAATTTTCATTGCTTCAGGAGTACCCATACAAATTTTCAAGTCATTCTGACCAGTAGTTTTAATTGTGTAGTTTTGGAATCAAAACTTTAATTACAATCTCCCTGCGTATAGCTAGTTATTTTTCATAAAGCTATTACTACTATACAGTAGAACCTTGATTAACTGGACTTAATGGTGAAAGTATAAAAAATAAGTTATATTGAATATTAAGACTGGGTGATATACAGTACGAGATGTGGTACTTATGGGAAAGAAAATGAAAATGTGTGTGGGGTAATGTAACTACTAGTCTGTCTACCCTGGTCTTTGTCTTTTAGGGACAGCTGGTGTCTTTATTGGATTATAAGACCACTTGTGCCCCTAGCATGATGGTGTCACTACTGTTGCTGCTTCTTTGTGAAGGAAAAAAAAAACCCTGTGAGATAATGCACCACTATATTTAGATGTGTAATGCAATCCAAATTCATGAATTTGTTAAAAATAAAGCATCAGAATATAGCCAACGGTTAAAAAATGCAGTAAGAATGAGAAATTCTGGCTTCTGTACATCACTGTAAATAACTAAGATACTTTATATGAAAAAAATATATACATTTCAGGCCACTTTTGAGACTTTTTGGAAAAAGAACCACTTATACCATCAGAATGTGCCCAAGAATATAAAATGTGGTAAGAATGAAAAATTTTGACTAATAATGAACCATTATATATATATATTTTTTTCAGAGTATGCCATGGTCATTATGCGGATGCGCTTGCAATTAAGTTTTATTAAACCAAACGCGCCCCCACATTAATATTCCTGAGGAACTTCTAACATATCGGGGATGTGCTGGAGATTGCAATTCACCAAAGTTTGCAATCTGACCACAGTGAGGTACCCCCCACAGCCAGAAGTTGCAAAGGTTAAGGTGCATCCTGTCAAAATGGGTCTTCAGCAGCTGCTTTGCTGGTATTGCAATGAGCATCTTGATAGAAGTTCTATCGATACACTGATGCTGTGGAAGTGCCGAAATGATGTGGTTGCACAAAATAGATTATACTGCTGGCCAAGTACAGCATCATCTACTTGCACTTTTTTTCCTTTTGCAAAAGAAACTTCCATTGCTTCAGGAATATCCATGCAAATTTTCAAGTCATTCTGACCAGTACTTATTGTATAGTTTTGGAATCAAAACTCTTTTAATTATAATCACCCTGTATACAGCTGATTATATTTTTCATAAATCTGTTACTACTATACAGTAAAACCTTGATTAACTGGGCTTAACAGTGAAAGTATAAAAAAAAAAAGCTATTGAATATTAAGACTGGGAGATATACAGTAGATGTGCTACTTGTTGTGGGAAAGAAAATGAATATGTGTGTGAGGTAATGTAACTACTAGTACACTAGTCTTTGTCCTTTAAGGGCAGCTGGTGTCTATTGGATTATGGGACCATCTGCCCCTAGCATGATGGTGTCACTACTGTTGCTGCTTCTTAGTGAAAGGAAAAAGAAACCCTGTGAGATAATACACCACTACATTTAGATGTATGATGCAATCCTTATTCATGAATTTGCTATAGATATATAGAGCATCAGAATGTAGCAAAAGGTTGTAAGAATGAGAAATTTTGGCTTTTGTATATAACTTGAAATAACTAAGAAACTTCATATGAAAAAAAAATATATATATATATATATTCTGGCCACTTTTATGACTTTTTGAAAAAAATCCACTCATAAAATCTTATGTCATTTAAAGACATACCACCAGAATGTACCCCAAGGATATAAAATTTGGTAAAAATGAAAAATTTTGGCTAATAATGAATCAATATGATATTTTTCAAGGAAAAAATTATATTTAGGCCACTTTTATTTGATTTTTTGAAAAAAACCATTTGGTTTAAACCAAACAACCCTCTGCCCATTTCTATTGCCTGTACCATTTCCACAAGATATCTCTGATCTGCACTTAAATCACTGTTGTCACTATCCATTATCGGAAGGTTATTAGAGATTGGTTTAAATTTCACAATAGGTAATCTTTCACAATTTTCCAAACTTTTCCGATATCACCTTGAGGCCTGTGTGGATTGATGGAACATCCATCTAGATGCTTAACAAGATGCCTTAGAGATAACTCATTGAAGTAAAAAAGACAAATAAGCCATTGCAAGGGATGGCCTATTTCTTTCTCTATTAATCTGATAACACTATTTTTGTAACCAGTATTGGTAACAGTTCCGTCACATCTGTTCGCCATCAATTCTTTCCTATCAAAATCTTGCTTCATAAAGTCTAGGATTGATGACTTTATATCCCTTGCTCTACTGCTTTTTGGAGTTGTGTGACCAAGACAAATTAACCCGGTTTCCTGCAATATGGTTATGTGTTCTTCAGATATGGTCATGTGTTCTTCAGATATGGTCATGTGTTCTTCAGATATGGTCATGTGTTCTTCAGATATGGTCATGTGTTCTTCAGATATGGTCATGTGTTCTTCAGATATGGTTATGTGTTCTTCAGATATGGTTCTTCTATGGAAAGAATCACCTTCTTTGACATTAGTTAAGGTTTTGTCTTTTCGACCGTTATATTCCTCGCACATTTGTTCTAGGAATTTTATCTTGCAAAAGACCTCTCTGCGATGCTCTTTCATGCCTTATTTTCTTCCGGTCTATTGTCATATTTGGCTTCTCTTTCGTCAATAACCCAACATCTTCCAGCACAGTATTCGCAATAATTGCAGCTGATCGATCAGACACACCAGTTCTATCACAAGCAAGAGCAACATTTGGTAATTTAGTTCTTATCTGTGAGGATGATGGTAGAACTTCAAAGGCAAATGAAGTACTTGCTACAGCACCGATTGATGAACCAGCTTCAGTATTGGTAGATAGAAATGCTAACTTCAACAGTAAACTGTGTTTCGGCTTATATTTATTTATACAATAACGTTGGCGGAGGCCTAAACATGAGAATGGGGTTGATGACAGAAAAAAAGTTTTATATTTTTCGAAAATATAAATGCCGTGGGTGAATCAACGAAAGGGGAGGGGAGAGAGTTCCAGTTAGAAATGGTATGTGGAAAAAAGCTAAATTTAAAGCAGTCGGTGGAAGCGGAGATAGGGTTTATGAGCGGAGATAGGGCTGCTGGAGAGATATGTTGGCTTGGAAATAATACCGGTGGTATCAAAATTAAAAAGGCCATGGAGAATTTTAAAAAGCATGGTTAATCGAGAAAGAAGACGGTGAGTATTAAGAGGGAGAAGATTAAGTTCGGGTTTAAGTTCAGAGACAGACACATAGGAGGACCAACTGTCATAGATAAAATGGGCGTATTTATTTTGTATTGACTCCAGCTTCTCGATATTGCTAGCGGTGTAGGGGTCCCAAATTTCAGAGGCACAGGAGAGGACTGGAAAGATATAGGTTTGATCTTAAAAACAGAGAAGTCTAACATCATGAGTAGAGTGTTTTAGATTACGATGAAGGAAAAAGAGTTTATTGAGACATTTTTGACAGATATAATCAATGTGTTTATTCCAGCATAGGTCTGCGGAAATGATAATACCAAGGTATTTGTATTGAGAAACCTGGGATATGGATGAGTTATTGAAGGAGTATGAAAATTCGAAAGGTGAGGTCTTCCATGAAATCCTTATGAGAACCGTTTTAGAGATGTTGAGCATGGCTCTACATGGCATTTGCTTATTGTCATGAGGCTTATTCCGCTCTGTAGGAAAACAGTCATGCTGCTTTTCTTATCGGTGAGTGGACGGCGTGCCGCGCTGGATGAATTACGTTGCGCACAGCACAGGAAACCTGCTCCTAGGAAAACCCAGCTTTATTCTTCAACAACCCACATGTATATCAATACAGTACAATGTACAAAGTAATAAAACCAGTCCTTCAAGGTCGCGCGATCATGATGCATGGTAGGTAAAGATAGGGAAAAAAGTTGGAGAGGTTTTTCTCTCTACTTTTTTTCTTCTTAGAACTAGGAAAGAACGTGTCCTGGAAATGGCATCTCTGACGTGCCAATGTCTTGAACAAGTAACATTCATTAAATACCTTGGCGTTTATACTGACCAAAATTTGAGATGGAATTTGCATATTAAATACCTTCAAACTCAGCTCCATTTCATTTTATATAAGCTCTATCAGCTGAAACCATACATCAATAACCACTTTCTCATAACATTCTATTATTCAATGTTTCATTCATATTTAATGTATGGTCTCTCAATTTGGGGAGGAGATTATCTAACTAATATTAAGCCTATTATTTCTCTCCAAAAAAAAGCTATCAGATGCATCACTAATGATTATGTTATCCCACTATTTGATCAATTTCATCGATTAAAAATTCTCCCAGTGCATTACCACTACTTTTATAAATCCTTATTAATAATAAAAAAACACCAATACTCCTTACCTCTCACGTATCACGTACTTCTGCTTGTCTAAATGCCATCTTCTCACTGCCATTAGTTTATAAAAATATTCTTAAAAAGCACTTTTGCTTTCTGATTCCGAAATTCTATAATGATCTACCCAGAGAAATCACTGACACTACTGCATTTACTTCCTTTAAAAAATGCCTCAAACTTTACCTGCTCGAACTCTGCATTGAATCCCATTTATGATTACATCCTCTAACATTATGCTTAATAAAATCATATCTTTAAATCACCTTCCATAATCCTGTGCAAATTCATGTGCTGGCTCTATATTTATTATGTATATCATTAACATGTTATTCATATTTTTTTTCTTTTGTATTTGGGGTCAATATTAAGAATTCATGTTGATATTATTCATATGTAATTTTTATAGCACCTCCACCATTGCATGAGAATAGCATGAGAATATCCTTTGTTATTAATCTTTAACATATTTTATTTATTTTCTGTTAATTATACTATTTTTATTGGTAACTATCATCTTTTTGTATTGTTTTTTTTCCCCATCATATATCTGAAAATAATTCCACTGAACTATATTTTATAAACCTATTCATTGTAACAACCAGTATGGGACATTTCGTCTCCTTGGTTGCCAATAGTATCATGTAACATGTATTCACACAAATTGTAAAATAAATTTGAAATTGAAATTGAAAAAAAATTGAAATATTATAAAATACATTAAGTATAAAAAAAATTCAAATACTTACTAAAAACCCCACCTTCCAGATTTGACTTGAAATGTTCTAACCCAAGGTTAAATAATCGTATTCTACTCAAGGTATCATGCTGAAATTAAATTAATAAGAAATTAGAAGGCAATTATCTTAAAGATAACAAAGAATCATTACACAATTTTATAATGGATATATCTCTGCCCATCGTTGATCTTCAAATAAAACAGCAAAGCCTGTCAAATAATACCCTTACTTAGGTAAACTGAGTTACACAATTACATTATAGAAAAGTCCCAAATGTTTTCACATGAAAACTATCCTATGTTTTTTTAACAACCATTTTTGATGATGGGGGTCATTATAACAACCGTTTATAGCAGTTTCCCAAAGTGGACAATATTGCCCCTTGTAGGGGACAATAGAATAATCCAACGAGGGGGGGGGGGGGTAGAAGCTATGGGTTAACCCTTTCACTAAGGAAGGGTTGGATAATTTTTTAACCCTGTAACATTGCTTACATACGTTGTTGGTCGGTATGTTGAAGTATGTATAACTACTTAACGATTATCAGATGACAGCACAAACGTAGGACAAATACAACGCCACAACAGGCAAAATGTCCAACGAGGTGGCTGAGAAAAAGATGCCCATAAAAATATGGATGTCATATATTTCAAAAATACAGCAACCCAATTAAAAATGCAATTAACAAAAATTATAAACAATATATACACATGATAAAATATTATACAATGCCCATAGAGAATACTTATGGTTGTCTTATTATAAGTATGGATAGTTTTTCGATTTACCCCAACATGTTCATCGTATTTTTTTTTAAACGTGTCAATTGTCTTACAATTTACTACCTCCGAGGGTAAGCTATTCCATTTATTAACAACCCTATTAGAGAAAAATTCCCTGCAACACCATAACCCTGCATTGTCCCTCACCAATCGATACTGGTGTCCCCTTGTAAAAGCCAAGGGGTACTAAAAGTACCCCTAAAAGTACAAATGTACTAAAAGTTCATGGTCCATCCTATCCATCCCATTGAAAATTTTGAACACTTCGATCATATCTCCTCGACACCTGCGTTCATCCAATGTAAACATATTCAAAAAATGAAGTCTCTCTTCATAACTCAAGCCCTGTGTGCCAATAAGGACACGCGTAGCTCTTCTCTGCACCCCTTCAACCAAGTATATGTCCTGTAGGTATGGTCTCCAAAACCTTACAGCATACTCCAGTCCAGGACGAACTAAGCTCGAAAAAGCGGAAGAATGACTTTAGGAGAACGCGAAGAGACTTTTTTGAAAATGAGACCAAGCATTCTATTCGTTTTTTTTTACCACCGCTGAATAATGTTCAGAAAACCTAAGCCGCTCGTCAATGAGAATTCCCAAATCGGTTACCCTAGTTGCATCCGGGATAGTGACACCATTCAACTCATAAGAGAACCGTGGGCTATTCGAACCAAAATGAGCGACCATGCACTTATCAATGCTAAACCTTGTGCTCCATTCATTTGCCCATGCTGCAATCCTGTTTAGACTGGTCTGGAGCGACTCCCTATCGCTTTGATTCCCGATTACCCCCATTAACTTCACATCATCTGCGAATTTGCTAGTAATTCCATCGATACCCTGATCGAGTTTATTGATAAAAAGTGAAAAAGGTATGGGCCAAGGACACTTCCTTGAGGAACTCTACTTGTGATGTCTGTCCAACCAGAGAATTCCCCATTCCCCATACCTCGTTGTATATATATATATAAACTCAACTAGCTTTTTTTTTAATATATTAGGTAATTAATAAAATTCAGTTAGATCAGTGTTTCCCAAAGTGAGTGATATCACCCCCTGGTCCATATCCCTGGGGGCATAGAACCTACCGATCTAACGTAAGATCTCATGGGTTCACTTGAATTGGGAAGCAAGTTCGATGTTTGGCCTCTGTAAAAGTTTTTGCTGCATTACACTTCTGTGTAATGCAGCAAAAACTTTTACACTTACACTTACACTTACACTTAACATTACACTTCTGTGTAATGCAGTAAAGCCATGCTTTTACAAAATGTTCCCTAACAAATATAAAAAAAACAAATTATGGGTATTTTATGGTAAGTTAAATATTTATTATGGTTTTTTTTCATTTTTATTTTAAGCATATAGTGCTGACAAAACTTTCGATTACAAGGTTAATTAATTCATTATGTATTAAATAAATTTTTGGAAATTTTTTTTCAGCTTTAACTAGAACTAAAATAAACTATTAAAAAATTTACATGTTAATTATTTTATTTTTTGTGAAAGGGTTAATATAGGATCCTATGGGTTGACTTAAATCGAGGGCAATGAGGAAGAAAAATCTGAAGGGAGAGCAACTGAATTTTTTTTGGGAAACTATGGTCTACAGCAGTTTTCCACCCTTTTTGATGTTGCAGACTCCCTCTAGCAAAGGTCAATTTCGATACCGCTCCACCCCCACAAAATCAAAAATGTATTTTTTCTATAATTTGCATATCATAAAATATTGAAGTAATAAGTTGCTAGCCTCTGTCGAGGAACGTTTCTATTTGTCCCATTTAGAAGCATCTTAATGCGAGGGCTTTCACCATTCTCCCCTAGCTTAGATCAAAATTCATTCTAGCGTACTGTGAAAGAGTACGAATACCATCAGGACACCCTAACCTTGAGACCCAATCTTCTCAGGGCCGTCTTAAGAGCATCATGGGCTCCTGGGCTAAGTGATTTTTCTGAGGCCCTACCTTACAAATTCTAGAAAATTTCAACCGGATCTCATATTTGTGAGGCACCTCTTTTCCTGAGGCCCACCACGGGCCATACCCTGGTGGGTCCATGCGTTAAGACAGCACTGAAGCTTCTCCGTAGTGGCAATGCTCGTCAAAGGGATTACTGACCCAAATTTTCCTTCATGGCTATATTAAAAATTAAAATCAATTTTCTTATTTCTTGTTAAAGTTAAGATTTTAAGTTAAATTTCAAAAAAATAGAAAATTTTCTATTAACTAAATCATATCAGACATTTACCCAGCTCTGACAAGCATTTAAAGTAGCCTTTTATGTTTGGGCTTATTTGTTGTTAATATTCCTCACGAAATCAGACATTTTTTGGAATAGAATGCCATCACTGTGTTTCACTGTCATCGACATCCCTCTTCAGCTTTCTTTGTAGAAACTTATCCATGAAAAAATGTTATGAAGAAATTAGATAATTTATTAAACTTCTGCTCATTTGCTTTATATTTTTTTTCAATTCAGCAATCAAGACTATTTCGGTATAAGGGTCCAGCTGGGGGATTCAACTTGCAGATGTGCAGACAGGCAAACACAGCAAACTTTTTTAACAACTATCAACAACAAGGTTGCTTCAGTTCATTTAAAATTCAGCTCGATATTCATTCTTTGGAGATGCTGTCTTTGCGTGGCATCATTTTGCACTCGATAGGATAATAGAATTCAGAGAAATCTTCAATCAAAAACAAAAATACTTTTGAAAAACAGACTTCTGTAATATTTGGCAAGTACAGAATGTTCTACAATCGACTGACGGTTTCAAAACAGGAAAGCAAGGAAACAGTGACAGATATTAAAGTCATCCTTGTGGAGAATAAATGTGCAAAGTCAGAAATTCCGATATGTCATTCATGTTGCAAGATGTATAATTATTAAAATAAAAAAAAATTAACTTTTTATACGAACATCCTGAACATAAAAACCAAATAAGAAAGTTGTTACCCTGTCTCCGTTATTTTTTACTGATGCCAACAAAAAAAACACATTCCTGCAATATTCACACAGATATTTTAATTCAAAAATTGGAGGGAAGTTGGGAAAAAAGCAGTAAAAAAACTAATGATTCTTTCCCAACTTTTCTCTGATTTTTGAATTCAAATATCTCTGGGATTATTGCACTTAGAAATGTCTTTTTTTCTTTCTTTTTTTGCAGTACGAGAGACGGGGCAATAACTTGCTAATTGGATTTTTTGACACAGGGTGTCTGCATAAAAACTTAAATTTTTTTTATTTTAATAATTATGCATCCCCTTGCAACACGAATGACACATCTGATGTTCCTGACTTCGCACATTTTTATTGCACAAGAATGATTTTAATATCCGTCACCATTTTCTTACTATCCCATTTTGGAAATTGATTTCCATTTTTCAGTCGATTGTGGGAAAATATATATGTGTGTATATATATATATATGTGATGTTCTGAGAAAAACATCACTCGAAAATAGTGCAAAGTTTATTTCATTATTATCGCAGCAATAGCTCTCAATAAATTTACAAGGAACTTTTTAAAAACACACTAGCATACAAGTTGAATGCTCAGTAGGGTGGGTCGTGGTTCTATGTAAAAAAAATTTTTTTTAAATTTCTATCCGGCACAGCAAGAAAAGAGTGCCGAATGATGTCTTTAGCTCACATATTATTTTTTTTAAGAATGGGTTATCATCTTCTGTCCCCGAATTGACTTTGAAGAATACGTATTTTGAAAAAAAATTGATGATTACTTTATGATTAACTTTTATTGATGATTTTTCAAAGGTTTTTCTTAAAATAAATTTTTAAAGTGTGTCTATAAAACAAATACAAATCACATGAGTAACATTTATTTATTACAAGGAAAAAGTTTAAAAAAGTGGCATTATTATCATCATATTTCAAATAGCGCAAAAATCCTTCGAACTACTGAATTTCGGCAAAGCATTTCGAGACTTACTTACTAACCGAAACGACGACCCAGTCTATATACCGAAGAATTTCTAACCGATAGGTCACCGCCGAGGTAAAAGAGAGTATGACAGTGGATCAGATATATTCTACTTCTGGCAGTCAATGAGATCGATGTAAGATGATACATCAAATTTTACTACAGGAAGTTGCAACAGTCGGAGTCCATTTTTCTGAATGCAGCGGGCTGCTGGTTCACAGATGTGTGGTTCAGAGTTGGTCAGCATTGTGATCAATGAATTTTGAGGGTGTGTGAAGTAAGTGTTTCTTTGAGAATTACGGGATATATTTTACCTTTCAGTTCTGTGGGTAAATACCTAGTTGCAGTGATGAGCTTGATCAAGTGCCGTGTTCCATCTTTACAGGTGAGTTCCCCCCCCCCCCCCATATGAGTTTTCATAGAAAACCAAGTTGGAACATAAAACTTGATGACATACGTTGCTAGAATTATTAAATTTTCGGAAGGAGATTCCATGAAAACGTACAAATGTACAATTCGATTAGCACGAGTTAGCTATAGGGCATGAGATATTTTGCCTGGCAATTTGTTAATCATTTTGATCATTTTTGTCGCACCATGGTCATTTTTCTGCACACGAGGGCTAATTAGACCAGAACCTACAATTTATTGCAGATTCCGAATAGCAGGCTTGTTTTTTATACTCAACGAGAGGTTGGTGCGCTAGCCCCTCGATGGACGACTCCCTGCGGTAGCAATCTTTTTCTGCAGTCATGTCGCTGTTTTTGTTGTACCCCTGTGTTAAGAAAGTTTTCTGACAAGGATGAACCAGGTATCGAACTCGCGCCACCCCTAAACATTCTTTCGTTTTTAGGTGAGTATCTTATCGACCTGGGCTACCGCACCCCCTGGCGATTTGTTTGCTAAATCCTTAGGCCTTTTGAAACTGCTGAGACGTTTCTGTACAAATATGTTTGGTCTGCGCTAATACCTTAAATAGAAAACTTGGATAACTGTTGAAATAACTTTAAACGAAGCACAACTTTTTTTTCACATATTTCTATATCTTTGCCAATTCTCCCTGAAAATGTTTTGGGTCCTGTTGTGCTGCCATCAATATGTAGAAACAAGTGTCGGAAGGGTAATTTGTTCATATGCAGTAAATAGATAATCCACTGTAACGGCTTATCTAACTTTTTTTCAAGCAGACGTATGACACCACCTCCATATTTACCAACGTTCACATTAGTTCCACGACACACCCAACTACCACTGAAAACTCCATAGATATTTCTGATTCCAAGAAGAAATCGAAGATTGCTTGTTCTGTGCATTCAGATGTGTCAGAAGCTGGTGCTTCAACAATGTTTCCATTATCAGTGGAATATGCTCCTCAAGAATGCTCTGTCTATACATTTTTCTGTTTTAAACTTCCATCTGTCGAAGTATGAAGCAGTTATTTGTAGAACTTTGGTTGCTTGTTGGTCGATTAGGAAGCTTTTCTCTCTGACAGATATTTTTTGTATTTGGGGCAAATGCACTCTTCGATGTTCTTAAACTAGCAGGATGGAAATAAATGTCAAACAATAATTTAGGGGCGAAACTCTTCTAATCGCTTCTTTGGTATTTTAGGGTGTGATTTTAAAGGATTTTTGTATTTCATACATGATATGCATTTCACTTGTTTGTGTCGGACAGAAGGAATGTGGAAGCTCTTGACCCATATTTCTTCGATTTTTGCCACAGCAATGTCCTCTAGTTCTTTATACGTGGGCTCTTTATTAGTTTCGTTATCACGTTTTATCTTATGACGGTTTCACTCATAGAATTTCATAACATCTTCGTAGGTTGGTAATATATGGTAATTTAATGTCACTTGAATCACGAAATAACAAGCATTTCCACTTGGAACGAGTATGATCCATGATGAAAATGGCACAAGCGAGCGCAACACAACCTCGCCTTATTTCAGCCGGAGTTATACTGAGGAAACATGGGAGCCGCATGAGCATGCGCAGTGTCTTCCTAGACTATCCCCACTCTACCCACCCATCCACCCCTCACAACATGACGAATTGTCTATGTTTGTAGAAAGTAACGTAATTGGTTGAAACCCTAACTGAAACCTACCTTGAAAAAAAAATTCAAAAAAATTGAAAAAATCAATATCAATCCGGAGGCAGTTACACTAATCAGAATGTAAAAAAAAAAAATCACATGTGTTACTTTGAGACCATTTAGCCCCTTAAAAATTTGAATTTTATTTTTTTGACCCACCCTAATGCAGTCTATTTATAGCAAGAAACAAAAAATTTGACCCACACCATATATAACTAGTATTTAAATAGCAATGCATCTCAGAACTATTTCCAGAAGAAAATGAAACGGTTTATGCAGCACAAAATACTAACCACAGATTCCTTATCTTCACCTGGTACATACATAGATAATGTCATCAGTTGTTCTCTAGTATTGTGATATCTTGCCCTGAAAATATAAAGAAAATAATAACTGAATTAAACTAAATTTAAAATTTTCAGTTGGTACAAACAAAAAATATCACTCGAGATTTACAACTCATTGCACTTAAGTTATCCCTAAGTAATGCAACTGGCTACATACAGTAAAACCCCTCTTAATGGACACCCTTTAGATACGGTCACCGCTCCTTTATGGCCAAGTGATATTTTCCCCTTTAGCGGGACAAAAAATTTGTCCTTAAAGGTATAATAAAAGTATGCATTTCAAATCCCTGATTTATGGCCACCCCTCTTTTAAGGACAAATTTTTTTTTGTCTGGCCATAGACCGCAAAAGAACATATACAACGAGTAACTTCCAGCCCCCCCCCCCCCAACAATGTTTTCATGTCTGTGCTTCTGGCTGGGTCTTTTCTTAGCAGTCTTGAAAATTGTTATCTTTGTTTGTCACTTTCTCAATAGAACAACTTACTGCCCAGTCTTATGCTATTGATTTCATTTGTTGTTGGATGTTTGTGTGAAATAGTCTATACTAGAGATGTGAGGTGAGAATATTCTCGGAGAACGAGAATATTATGAGAATATTCTCCTGGATGTAAAATTTGGAGAATAATCAAGAATATTCATTTCTCTTTTAAATAATATAAATTTTTTTACTAATTTTGTTTATATTGTGAAATATAAATCAATCTGAAACATTTACAACAAAACAATTTTTGGTATAATCACCCCTCAATGACAAGTTTTAGTTCCAGGTCATGACGAGAGGTTTTAAAAGTTTGGTTACAAAGATTTTAGAAACCTTTACATTAAAACCTTAAAAAATTATTTCAAAATTAGATAAATTTTCAGAAATAAGTTCACAACAAAAGAAATTAAATCAAAGTTGATTGGTAAAAGAAGCTATTCTTATATAATCACCTTCATTCTAAGATACAGAACTGTTGTTTTCTTCAATGCACATACACTTAAATTCTGTATCACTCACATTTCTTTAAAAGTTGTGCAATTCAGCCCCGTTCGCTTAATTTTCTTGCTTTCAAACTTTAATATTGTGGTTTACAAACTCCAATATACCCATCTTCTTGACGGGAAGAGAGATGGGGACAGAGAATATTCGTGTGAATATTCTCTCAAAGGACTACAGTAGACTCTGTAACTCAATACCCCAAAAGTATAGACAAACATGGCGACTTAAGCGGATGTCGAGTTAACAGGGTTTCACTCTAAATTTTTGTCGGATCGTTTTTGTGTACTTAATTATATACATTCTAACAATTGTATTAAATAAAATGCTAATTCTCATTAATTTTAATTCAGGGTTGTTTCAAAATAGAATCAAAACGTATAAAAAAAATTTACTTCATGAAAAATAATCAAGTACATTTGCTTGTTTTTCTTTCCGAAGAGAAAACAAAAAATTTTTTACACTATTCAGTTTATACCGCGATTGTTCGGTTCTTTCCTGACTGCTTAGGAAGTGATGTTTTTAGTGCATCATGGAGAGATGGTGCAGATACTTCTTCATCTAAATATTCTGTGTGTGTGTGATTCTATTTCTTCGAAACATGAAGCACTTGCTTTGGGTGATTGATATTCTAGGATATCGTCATCTGCTAAAAGTCCTGAAGTTACAAGATCAGAGTCAATACTCACAAATTCATCGTCGATACAATCACCCATAGTGCTATTTATGCTTTCTCCACACTTAATCTGGGAGGAATTTTCAGAGAAATAATCGTTTTCCAAAGACTCAGAACAAAAACTAACATGATGGAAGCAGTTCCGAATCGTGGCACTCATGCTGAGTTCCATGCAGAATCAATCATTTCAACTGAACCAAATAGAAGTTTTAGTGTCAATTCTAACAACCACAAATTTTTTGTCTGTAATTTTCTGTAAAAAGTTTTCATATGTAGGATAATCCCTAATTTCTTTGATTGAGACTTTTTGCGGAATCTTCTGCTTTCTCTTGAATTATTGATCCTGATAATGGGATTGAGTGAGACTGGGGATTTGAACCACACAAGAGTTGCTTCCTCTACATCGCTGAATTCTGATTTCTTATAAGTTTTCTGCTTGGTTCATGATTCAAATGCTGAAAAAAAAATTTCCCTCATTTTTAGCAAATGTTGAAATGGATTCCGTGCAACTCCATATTCTTTGGCGAGTTCACTCTGAGTTTTTCCCAATTCTAGTTTTTTGAAAACTTCAACTTTTGATTTTAAAGTATGAAGTTCGCGTGGAGCCATTGCATTCATGTGTTATAGGTTGAAATATCACGGATGTGCCAATGTTATAATTAAATTTTTACGGTTATGAATAATCACGGCACCAATGTGACGGTGATTGTTTTTCACGGCACCAATGTTCTGATGGTGCAAATGTTTAGTCTCACCACTCTTAATTTTAAAATGAAAATGAAATTCACTTTTCGAAAAAAAACATCAATTATGTTGTGGTGAAAAGTTGTTACTGAGTACTGTTTAAGCTGACAGTACCCCAAGAAAGAAAACTTTTGGCCTGGTGATCATATTAGTGGGGTACCATTTTTGAGTTGTTACCGTATCCGCAACAACCCTTTGTGTGTCGGTGAGTAATTCTCCTGAATAAATATGTACTAGAGCAATTAACCCAAACTTTAACCCAAAGCTTTAACAAAGCTATAAAATAAGCTTTAACCCAAACAATTAAGTCACAAAGAAAAAGGAATATGTCCACACACAGAGGTCTAAATGCACATTAGGTTCTTTAATTCTTAATTCATATAACCAAAAACAAAATACCCAAAAAAAAAAAGATGCTGAAATACCTTACTTTACTTATCAAAAATTAAAAATTATTTGGGTGCGAAACAAAAAAATACTAAACATCGCTGCAGTTTGGTTTTGCCCAACCACTCAACAAAATTTGAAAGAGAAAATTTACTCACTATCTCCCATATTAACGTCACTTCATTCTTGACAACCGGATTTCGATGAACAGTTCCCTTTAACTTGAACACTCAGTACGGACAGTTCATTATTTCATGTCATCCTTAGACGGGCGAATTGAACGATTAATGTCCTCTGTATCTGCTGAAGCGATGGCCCGTGCACATTCGTTACGATGTCGGAGCATCAAAGTTCTCCATCTGTACTACCACTCACGGTAGTGTGGACATGGATGACGTAGCATCCTTAAATTGGACTGCAAGAGAAAGCTGCTGGGCTTCATCTTATATGACTTAGCTGCTCCTGGGTTCCTTGCATTTAGTACGAAGGTGTAACAGCCGGTGAACCTTCCTCGTGGATCAGTTGGGAGCAACTGATATTACGAAATGACTCTTCATACTGTTTTTTTTTTATAGCTGTTTTTCTTGAACTTACATCTGCAAGTAAAATGTTAAGACTTTTGGCAGTTCTAAATTAAATGTGGTTTGAGTGACTTGACTTGGGATTTGAGTTTCAGGGGATCTTCAAGTTTCGTGGGGGGGGGGGGGTGGGGGGGGGGGATTCTTCAACGGCGGGACAGCTCTTTCTCATACAACTGGTCCCGATGAACTGCACGCCTCCAAAGTTTTTCAGTGATAATATGTAAATTGAGTGATGGGCGGGGCTTGAGAAAACGCACCCTCTAATTCGTCGCGCAAACTGCGTCATCCAAAATTTTACCCAATTGCATCACGAGGCGCCAACACAAACATGAAACCAAAAGAAAAACATCTTCAGTCATCAACACATGACTATTCTAGGTTGAAAATATGCCAGGCTTCTTTGTCAAAAGGGGGGGAAAGTGTCCTACTTTTCCCACCGTGACATCACAGACGGTTTAAGAAAAAAAATTTTACCGCAGGAAAAATTTTTAGAGAAAACACTCCATAAAAAAAAAACAGATGTCAAGATCCACTCTCAATGATGTTACACAGTACTTGATGAAAAGAAAGAAAATGATTGAGTGATTTAGTTCCCTGGCAGTTCAAAGTGTTTCAAAAGAAGAACAATCGCAACAGTTACCATGACACATCTGATATTTGGGGACAAAGAAATGAAGACAATGTCTACACAGACGAACAAAATACAAAGTGTGTCACCTGAGTTATTCCAGTGTTTTACCTCTATACTGCTTCTCATACGATCGAAATATGACTTCGATTCAACGAATTTGTCCATGCTTCGGACTCTACACACGCATCATGAAAACGATACCAACACACCATGAAAATGAAACTAACGTAAAAGAAAGGACAATATCAATGAAAACGAAACTACTACATCTCAAGGTACAAACATTGAAATCATCAATACACAACAGTGATCTGGTGTTTCACAGATACAACAAAAGAGATCTGGTGTTTCACAGATACAACAAAAGAGATCTGGTGTTTCACAGATACAACAAAAGAGATCTGGTGTTTCACAGATACAACAAAAGAGATCTGGTGTTTCACAGATACAACAAACGAGATCTGGTGTGATACAACAAACGAACAAAATCTTTAAATCTACAAACCGACTTCTTCTGAGATTCATTTGATTGTCCTCAATCATACTCGATACACTAGCATATGTTTACGTGTCATCACAAAATTCTTTTTTTTTCCTGGAATACTCAAGCAACAACACATATGATTAATATTCGATTGCTGACATTATAAACAAATGATATTTGTTATACAAACAAAATAAACATGTATGTTACATTGTGACAAATTATACATTTGTGAGTCAATTTCCCCTTCCATTTTGTCTCAGTGGTCAGGCAAATGCAAATTGTTACATTGACAATTTTATGATATGATATACACAGAATGAAGAAAATTTTTTTTTCAATGTCAGTCTTTAAGGGATGCTGTGACTCGGTGAACTGGTTGAAATTGATTATGGTTACCATGGTCGCAGCATCAGCTTATGATACAACAGAGCAAATTAGAGTTGCGACAAACATTTAATTCTTATACAACACTTCAATGATTTGTATTCTCATTACGACATTTGTCATGTCTAGACATGCCGTTTCATGATATACAAACGATCAATGAATGTTCATGTTACATGAAAGTTTGTACTAGAGAGTGAGAGTTCGGATTGACCACACGTCCATTTGACAGGACAAGGGAAAAAATTTTACTTCATCTATCCTTATGAAGGATTTGACTCAAATTTTTTTTTTTTTTCATTTTATACACAGACTTTATGGTCTTTTTCCATTTTGAAAAGGTATAATCGGGCAACATTATCCTCCAAAGAGACACAGCACTTACATTGCTTTTTGTGTACGAAAGAAAAAGAATACTGAGCGAATATTCATGAGACCAACCCTGAGCATACATTGGCAAATTCTGTTTTTCGATTATACACACACACAAAAGAGAAAAAAAATTGCATGGAATTCTTACAATCACACATCATGCCTAGTGTGAACATGAAAACTACGGAGAACATAGAGGTGTTCACTCTTCTGGTAACAGATTTTTTTTTTGCGAAGCCACCTTCCCTGCACACTTCTGTAGCACAATGTTTTTTCTGTGGTGCATTCCACCCTGCCAATGCAACGAAATAACTCACGAGCTGAGGGTTCAGCTGTGCCAGAAAATATGGGCAAATTATTATATGCACCCATCAAAATAGGCCACAGGGTTTGTGGATCCTGTGCTTGTGCCATAGTCACTGTGTGTATGTGTCTGTTTACCAAAGGGTAAAGAATGAGCAGTAGAACCAAAACAATTATTTGTGCATCAAATGAGAGGTCACCCCTAAAGAATTCGATCAACATAACCTGTACATATGAATATATACACTATGTACTTAAATTATATCCACTTTATACCAACATGAAATTTTTCAATCGTAGGCACACCAAATATTCACATATTTCATAGCTAACCTCCACAATAAAATTTCTGTGTGTGTGACATTTAATTAGTATTTTACTTGACAAGAGAGCAGAATATTTTATATTTTCATGCAACACAAATGCATTTCTTAGAATAGCTTCAGGAGAAAAGATAATTACTCAGATTCGAGTTGCTCACGGCACCAATGTTATAGTGCAAAACAAAAAAAATTATGTTATCGCTATAGTTTGGTTTTGCCCAACCACTCCAACAAAATTTGAAAGAGAGAATTTACTCACTATCTCCCATATTAACGTCACTTCATTCTTGACAACCGGATTTCGAAGAACAGTTCCCTTTAACTTGAACACTCAGTACGGACAGTTCATTATTTCATGTCATCCTTAGACGGGCGAATTGAACGATTAATGTCCTCTGTATCTGCTGAAGCGATGGCCCGTGCACATTCGTTACGATGTCGGAGCATCAAAGTTCTCCATCTGTACTACCACTCAGGGTAGTGTGGACATGGATGACGTAGCATCCTTAAATTGGACTGCAAGAGACAGCTGCTGGGCTTCATCTTATATGACTTAGCTGCTCCTGGGTTCCTTGCATTTAGTACGAAGGTGTAACAGCCGGTGAACCTTCCTCCTGGATCACGAATGATATTACGAAATGACTCTTCATGCTGTTTTTTTTTTATAGTTGTTTTTCTTGAACTTACATCTTCAAGTAAAATGTTACGACTTTTAGCAGTTCTAAATTGAATGTGGTTTGAGTGACTTGACTTGGGATTTGAGTTTCAGGGGATCATCAAGTTTCGTGGTGGGGGGGGGGGGAGGAAGAATTCTTCAACGGCGGGACCGCTCTTTCTCATGCAACTGGTCCCGATCACAGAGTAATAATACTATAGAGTGCGCGCGAGGGGTTACAATGTGAAGCAAAGATCCGGAGTCACGTGACTCCAGTCGAAAGGCTGGTCAGGGAATCTCGCTGGCAATGCTTTCCTTATGGCTACTCGTATGACGATCTACACGCGCTGTCGTATTTTTGATTAGAATGGCCAACACTTGCGCAGCTTTCGGATGTTCTGAGCGGTTTAGGAAAGGGGGACCAGTATCCTTTCACAAGGGAATACTTTTTTGCTTATTCCCCTTCTTATAAATTAAAAATTGGAATATTAAATTGACGATGCAATGGATTTCTGACGTAATCTCAGTTTTTAACGACTCCATTTTTGATTTAATTCAATTAAAGTTCCAAGTTTTGGTAAAATTCAAATGTCATGAATCATTATTAAATGTTTTAATAGAATTTTTGGCAATAAATGATTGAAATTGTGAGTTTTATGAAGTTTTAACTGAAATATACGTCTCCGCAAGATTTGGCGAGCTAGTGAGTTCATTCGACTTTTGCTCAACTTGGAAGAAAATATGCTTTTCAGGAGGAGAAATTTATGAGAAATATTCTATTTAAATAGAATGTGAGGAAAACTCCCCCCCCCCCTATACAATTGCAGTTTTGCATAAAAATGCATAACAACCTCTAAAAATATTAGTATA
Organism: Pholcus phalangioides; assembly: GCF_987345545.1. Classification (NCBI taxonomy): domain Eukaryota; kingdom Metazoa; phylum Arthropoda; class Arachnida; order Araneae; family Pholcidae; genus Pholcus; species Pholcus phalangioides. The sequence continues at coordinate 9,935,154 of NW_028301615.1, read as the reverse complement.
ATTCAGTATCATATTAGTATCATTCTAAAAACGATTTAATACCTTAAATTAAGATTAACATATGCATACTTTTGGAGCGAAGAGATTACATATGACATATATATATATATATGTAACATGTGTAAATATTATATTATATATATGAAATATTATATCCTAAAATATTATATATATATATATATATACATACACACTTTAAATTATTACATATATACTCTACATGGAATTTTAATTCTTATAATTTAGAGAAATTGATGATGAGATTCTGTAATTTTCTTGAGTAAAATCTATTTTAATCCTGAAATATTATGTAAGTGTTTACAGTTTTGTGTGATGAGGTTATAAAAGGTTTTTCAGGAATGTTAGAAATGAAACTTTTTCTTATTGTTTGAATATTATTTCATGACTGAATATGGTATGAGTGTGAATGTGTTACATTACATAACATAATATGATGCATTATAATTAATTATACATTAATTATGAGTATATAGAGTAATTGTAATGTTCTGGAAAGATATATTTTTGTTTTAATAACCCCTCGTATAAATAAATTTTCGAAATTAAAAGCGACAAAGTGAATGAAGAGAATATTTAAAGATATAAATGAATTAGGCTTTACAAGATATACGTTGTTCCGTTTTCCAATATTTGTTTATTTTATAGAATTTATTTTTTCAAATCTGATACTCCCTAAATATTTCACATAAAAATGAGTGAAATTCATTGAAAAAATGAAGGAAAGTTTTCATCAACTTGATCGAATTGAGTCAAATTTCGTTACAGCAACATCCTAGCTTCTGCGAAAACGCGCCAAATGTAATAGCGCAGAACCTGTTCTTTCCCCGACAATACTGCTCATCTTTTCTTCACGTTCGACAAGTTTTATGAATAGCGTGCGCGGTCTATTTATATCTTAAGTCTATGGTCCCGATGAACTGCACGCCTCCAAAGTTTTTCAGTGATAATATGTAAATTGAGTGATGGGCGGGGCTTGAGAAAACGTACCCTGTAATTCGTCGCGCAAACTGCGTCATCCAAAATTTTATCCAATTGTATCACGAGGCACCAACACAAACATGAAACCAAAAGAAAAACATCTTCTCTCAATATGGGGTCGATTTAAGAAAATGAACGGCTTTCAGCAAAGTTTATAATGACAACAATAATTTTCAATATAAGATTTCCGGGTTAATTGCACAAATATTCATCAAAATGAAAAAAACATTAACATCATTGTGTGGGGAAAAAAATTAGCTTTCCAACGATATGCGACATCATATATAAATATTCTTGTTTCGCGACATGCCGAAAAATTTAAATCCAAACAAAGGAAATTCTTAAAAAAATTCAAATTCAACACTTTCTCGATGACAGAGAATAATTTCAAGCATATATAACATTATTTCAAAAGTTTCTCTCCCTCAAAATATTTTACAACACAAGCCTTTTTTTTTTCTTCAAAGAATTGGAAACAGTGGAGAGAAAAAAGGGGAAAAAAAATATAAATTTTTAAAATTGAAATACTCACACGGTCTCAAAATTATTTAACTCTTGATTAACAAAAATGTTTGTTTCCCTTATTTAAAAAAAAAACATTGACTCAGAATATGCAAAAGGCGAAAAATCGGCTTTTCAAACATTTAAAAAAATATACAACAGATTACGACCAAGTGAGAAAGAAAAAAAAGAAAAGGAATCTTATCTTCCTTTTACATGTACGGGACGCATTTGCGTTCGAGCGGGAACAAGAAAACTGACTCATCAATATGGCGATGATATCTTTGATTATCAGTGAATCATTAGGTGTGTCTCTCTCACAAAAGAAAGGATATATTATTCAAAAGAACACGCATTTTCTTGTTCAATTTAACTCGGCATTTCTCAAAATTTTACAGGAAGAATCAGAAAAATTCAAGGAATTTTTTGTTGAGCTCAAATGATTGAGATGTCAAAGCAAAGCATTTAATATTTAGGATTTTCCGACACATACAGTGTGATGCATAAAGAGTGTGTGTCCACTCTATACAAACGATCTGTGGTTCAGATCTCGGGCATTTTATGAATATCAGACGGAATGATAACACAAGAGGGAAAAAAAATATACAACCACGAGATTCATCTCAGCCTTCCACATTAAAATGAAGACAGAAGCTCAATAATTATTTACACGACAAACACAATTAAATCTACATTTAGCAAATTTCACTTGACATGACTATTCTACGTTGAAAATATGTCAGGCTTCTTTGTCAAAGGGGGGGAAAGTGTCCTACTTTTCCCACCGTGACACATGGCCGTCGATACTCACAATGATAACCAAATGACATATTCAGCGTCTAACCAGGCTTTAGCTCTTTTTCTTTTATTCCTTTCCCAAGAAATCGTAAAACCGAGTTCTGCCAAAAACATTCTCCGCAACAGACAGTATCAAAACTCACAATAGATAAAATTTTTGTCCCTATTGGATGTTGAAATTGTCAACATCCAACAGGGATCACATTACATTTTAGAGATCATCCACACTTCTTTTGCCCATGAAAAGAATGAAAGACCTGTCCTGGAAACGGCACTAAAATGATAGGACGGCCATGAGGTTTAGAATATTCATTCTTCACATGCACGCTGCCCCCCCCCCATTGCACAAAAAATAGACCCATCATATAGAACAAAGAAACAAAGGATTATCAAAGTACCCACAGACAACGTCAAAAAATTCATAGAATGTTAATACACTGGAAATTGTGTAAAAACCAGCAAAAAGGGACAGTAGTCGACTTAAGCGGAGTTAAGCCAAACATGTGTCGAGTTAGAGAGTTTCCCCTTCATTGAAATTAGTATTGGGCCAACTAAGGGAATAATAGATGTTGAGTTATCCACGTGTCGAGTTACTGAGAGTCTACTGTATTATAAATTACTAGAGAATATTATAAAAATAATTATTCTCAAGTTATTTATCAAGATTATTTATTATAATACATGTTATTACACATATATTCTTGATAATACTCTCTGGAAAGATTTCGGTAACTGAAGAATATTCTCATCGAGGAGAATATTCTCTGGAAGGACTATTATTAAAAAAAATAACTTCAGAATATAATTATTATTTTCTATAAGAATATTCCCCAGTAATTTATGAAAATTGTCCTTCCAGAGAATATTCTCAAGGATATTATATGTAACTATATTATAAATAACAGGAGAATATTCTCATCAACAACTTATAAGAATATTCTCAAGTTATTTATAATAGTAGTAGTCCTCGATTACATCTCTAGTCTATACCAATGGTTCTCAACTTTTTTTGATTTGCAGAGCCTTTACTGATACATAATTTCTATGGCAGAGTAGCCCGTAAGCCTATTTTCTAGTTATTCGTCAAAGTTATTTTTATTATTTAAAAATAGTTATAATTATTTTTTTCAAACTCTTTTTTTTATTATTATTTTCCTTGGGCAACTGCAGGGCTCCGGAGAGTGCATGCAGAACCCTTGGGGCTCCGCAGAATACTGGTTGAGAACCATTGGTCTATACTTAAGGTCCCATCTAAGAACTCGCGAGTTTCATTGTGTATAAATCAATTATTGAGAATGTGGCTCAGCCTTCTCACAAAGTATTTATCTTATTGGGGGGGGGGGGGGGGAGCTGAAGTCAGACACCAATGGACATGACAATCAATTTTGTACTGAGGAGAGGGATTGAAATCCTCTCAAAAAATACTCATTTTAATGAGGTTCATTAAAATTAGTATTCAGCTCATCTATCATGGAGATGATACAATTAATTTTAAAGGTGTTTTTTCATGGCAAAATATATCAAAGCGTATAAGGTATATCTCAAGGTATCCGAGGTCCTCCGCAAGTGCTGGCAGGTTAGAGAGGTTCAATTGTAATTACCTAAGTATTTTAATAAATAAAATGAATAAAAATCTGATAAGAGTATTCAAGATTGTAATGTATGAATTTTTACCGCTCATTTGCATTGTGTACTAAAACTCGCTCACGTTCACTTCTACTATGATTCAAGCATTTTTTACTTTCTTTTGAAATCCTTCTGACTTTAGCCATTTTCTGATCCTAGCAACCTAATAATAAAAATTCAAATAAATGAGATTACTGAATACATTGAATTGCATAATTTTCTAGTTAGCAAAAAACAAAAATGATTGTACATGTTCTAATAAATTGATGCAAATTAATAGTAGGGGGCCTAATAATAATTATTTTATTTACACAATGGTGTTTGCCACCTGATTTGAGCCATCAAATGATATTTCATAAAGAGATGCCACTGGAAAAAATTAGAGAGTAAGATAAAATTTTGTTGCTTCATACAAAGAATAACAACACTGGTCAACAATTTTTAACTTTTTTTCCTAACATGAGTGAAATAAGTTTTTCCAGACTAATTTTGGGGTGATGAATTCAAATTTGAATGTAAAAAATCTCCATCATATATAGTTTTTTCTGTATGCATGATGATCATTTTTGGAAATACACATAATACGCTATGAAAAACTTATATATACATTTTATGAAAAAAAAAAACTTATCATAAAATGGAGATAATTGGCACATTCTTAATAAAAAATTATAATACATTTATTACGATAGTTATTTTATCATATCCATACATCATTATAAATGAAATAGCAAAACAATTTTTTTCTTCATACACATGCATATACACAAAACGAAATTCATATGCATTTTTCCGGTATTTTATAAAAATAATTCAGTTATGTATCGTGTTGCTTTCTTTTTTCTGCAAAACCCAGCAGTAATCACTCACCATCGAAGGGTCCTACTTTTTTTTATATCACCCACCTGTCTTCTCCATAGTTTGAATGTCTTGGTTTAACCTTTATCCTTGTTCATCACCGACTGCTCCCAGGTAAGAAGGGAAAAATAAAAATTGATTTTTGGAGTCATTCAATATCCAAGATTTTTGTACGACAGGGGCAGGTCTTAATTAAACAAGATGTTGATAATTTTCTTCTCTGTGGTTCCCTAAAAACCCATTCATTGTAGATGTCCCCTAAAGTAGAATATGCCAAAATCATTGCAAAACACTGGAAGAATTTCAAGAAAAAATTGTTATGGTGATTTTTACAGCAGAACATTTCCAGTCAGCCGAGGACTTGAGTGGCTGTGGGATGAAAATACCCAACATGATTTTGACAAATTAAAACAAATGATAGAGCAAGCTCCATGTCTACATTATTTTGATGTCAAAAAGTCAGTGACTGCTTCAGTGGATGCCAACCAGCATGGATTAGGAGCAGTTCTCCTACAGGATAACAAACCAGTTGCAAATGGATCTGCTACACTTACAGCAGCTCAAACACGCATAGTGTGTTTGAGCTATCAGATCAAGAAAGAACTGTTAGCTGTAATCTATGGGCTGAAACATTTCAATTATTACACCTATGGAAGACCAGTAGTTGTTCAAACCAATTACAAGCCCCTTCTAGGGTTGAGTAAAAAGCAATATGACACGATCTCTCCCAGACTTCAGCGCATGCTGTTGAGATTGAACAAATATTATGTTGAACTTCTGTTCAAACCTGGTAAAGAGCTAAAGATTGCAGATGCCTTGTCAAGAGCTCAATTGCCAAATGACAAATTTGAAGAGGATTACGAGCAAGAAGCAGCTGTCTCGATTAATCTCCTTGCATGTGCTACACCCAATAAGTGGCACGAATATGCTTTGATGACAGCGAGTGATGCAGAGCTGCAGGATGTGCTTCATCATGTTCAAAAGGGATGGCCAGAAAAGAGTAGAACCAGAGCAGCAGCTCAGCCTTACTGGCACTGTAGAGATGAGCTGTATTATTCTAAAGGAGGAATAATATGCAGAGGCCAGAGAGACTTGTTGTGCCACAAGTTGCAATACCAGAAGTCTTGGAAAAACTGCATGTCTCACATCGAGGTATTGTTGCTTGCAAATTGAAAGCTAGAGAATATTTCTACTGGCCGAAAATAAATGAAGATGTGGAAAACTACATCAATAGATGTAAAATCTGTCAGCAAAATCAGAGGGCAAATTCTAAAGAAGTCCTGTTCAAACAAATTCTGCCTGGAAAACCATGGGAAAAAGTGGCGTGTGACTTTTTCTACTTGAGAGGTCAACAGTATCTTTTCATGATCGATTATTTCTCAAAGTACATAGAAGTTAAAAACATGGAGTACTAATGCAAAGGCAGTAATAGAAGCAATGAAAAGCATCTTTGCAAGGCATCGCATGGAATACCAGAAGAATTGGTGAGTGACGAAGGGCCACCATTTAATGCAGAAAGTCTTTGAAAAGTTTTCAAAGAGTGGAATGTGACACACAGTATTACTTCACCTCACTTTCCCAGAAGCAATGGCCAAGTTGAGAGAGCTGTACAAACGTTGAAGAAGTCTCTCACAAAAGCTCTAGAAGAAGGTAAAGATCTACATACGGTCCTACTGGATTATAGGATACAACCTACACAGGATCTTCCTTCTCCGGCTGAACTGCTGATGGGCAGACGATTAAGATCCTTTTCGACAACTCATCCTCATCAACTCAAGCCAAAGTTTTCTACAGCTGAAGCCAGTAAAATCTTGAAAACTAGACAAGCATATCAGAAGGAAACATTTGACAAACATGCAATGCATCATTCTGAACTCAAATAAGGCTCAAGGGTCTGGTTCAAAAAAAAGACCTCGTGAACCATGGCAACAAGGTGTTGACACAACCTCGTTCCTATATCATCGAGGGAAAAGAAGGAGGTACACATCGAAGAAATAAAAACCACATAAGAGAAGACAGAACAACTAATGAAAAGACAACCAGAACAGTTGAAGATTTGTACCCTTTAACGCAGTTAAAAAGATGACATCTTCAACTTCAGATACAATTCCAGGAGCAGGTCAAATCCTGAGAAAATCAGTGTGGACTGTAGTTAAACCCATACGTTCTAGAAATTAAATTGAATATTCATTATCACATCATCATACATTAACTATAATAGAACTTTAATGTTTCTTTAAAAAAAAACATGTAAAATATCTACTACTTAATACCATTCATAGAGGGCAGCACTATCCTGCCTTGTAAGATGGTGATAGTAATAAAGAAGGGCATCATGCTCTGGATGTCATGCCAACTGGTTGTAGTAATCTATGTCCATCACTATAGTTAGTGGACCAAACAGTAAACAGCCAAGCTTCAATATATATCAATTGGCACTCAGAATCATTCAATGATATCACTAAAAAAATGCTGCATAACAACATTTATGTGATCAGTGGGATCCCGGGTTTCTGATAACAATAATTGATTCTTAATAATAACAATTATATCCAAAAAAAATCCCAGTTGTGAGTAGGATAACCACATGTCTGGTTTTACTAAACAGGATGTATGGAAACCTATTCATTGGACTACAGAGCTGGAGCCTCTGTCAGTTTACGTTTTTACCCTTTAAGCAGCAACAACAAGATATCTTGTCTCCATAAAAGTCTCTTATTTTAGAGGCTTTGGCAAGCCCAGGTGGGGTTTTTTTTTTCCATTTAATTATTGAACAAACAGCACAACAGACAAAACAGACAATAAATTATAAAGGAACACTTTTTGACCCAAAGGGATATAAACAAACTTCCATAGGTGGTACTAATGAATTATATACAAAATTTCTTGGCAACATAAATAACGAGTTTTAATCCCAATTCAATTGTCCATAGCATCTTTGTTACCTTTCTTGTACATAAGTGTAACACTTGACTTTTTTAGTTTGTTATTAAATATTTCAGTATCTAGAGATTTATTAATCAAATTGGTTATTAGTGATCGATGGTGATGATGGATAATCTTAATTATTCTTGGTGTCAGACCATCGCTTGTTGCCGGTTTATTAATATTAGTTGAGTTAAGCTTTCAGTTTGTGGTAAGCCTATTTTTTATGAAGAACAACTGAATTGGGATTAGAACTTTTGTTATTTACAAAGGCATTTATTTGATTTTTTACTTCAGTATCCTTCACTCGATTTATAAAACTATCATCAAAACAGTTAGCTAGTTTACTTTGGTCATTACAATTGGATAATTTCATATTTTTTTTTTTTTATAAATTTGTGGTTTATAAATTTCCACTTTTCTTTTATTTGATCCTAAATTGATATTGTTAACATTTGATTTCACAATCATGTCTATATGGATTTTTACGATAGGCCTACGTCATAGTTTTTCCTTAACATTTATCATTTTAATTAGGTCATCCATAATTCATTCATTAAGCTCTGCCTTACTTTTTTCTTTAACATATGGTTTTAAAGAAAAATGGTTTTAAAGGGTAAGTTAGAATTCAATTTATGGATGCTATAAAATGTATATAAGCCTGATTTGTATTGATAACCGCGTGAAATCAACACCTCTAATAAATCGTTTAAATAATTCACAATTTGTCCAGGTTTTTTTCATATAATTTAAATTATCATAATTATATGGTGAAAGTTTTTATATGTAATCAATTAGTAGATGATGATCAGTAATTCCCGCATCATAAATGCCCATTTTACAATGAAAATCATTTTTAGTGAACGGTAAATACATGGTAAACATCAGTTAAATCAGCAATTCTCTCTCTCTCTCTGACTCTTGTAACACATTTTTCAAATGAAGAAAAACCATTTTAACAGAATAGATTCAAATATTCACTAAATACGAATGTCAATATCATTAAATGGGTTCATATTTATTTCACTCATAATAACCGTATCTGAGTTTTTAAATTTGTTCAAATTTATTCGAAGTTCATCATCGAATTGTTCAATAATATAGTTATGAGATCTATAAAATACCAAAAAATATATTGAAATCACAAATTTTTAGTGTTAAATTCTCCTGCTGTTTGAAATTGACTTGAAATTGAATTAACTTTGTATACCTTCTCTAATGTATATGTAAACCTCTCCTAATTTGTTATATTCACAACAGTTATAAAAACTCTAATAGCCTGGGATTATATACATATTCACTTAGGCATATCTTCATAAATCAAAATCTTCATTAGTATAATTAAAAAATACTATAAAGTTACCAAAATTTTTCCTCTGTATTTATAAACTCTTTTATAGAATTAGGTGAATCCAAGACAGTCACTCTGTCTCTGTTCATTTCTATATAGCTTTTGAGTTGCTAAATCAAACATTGTTTATGAGTACTTTTTCCCAGTGCGCTAACTAGGCAGGCGCAACAGGTGCACCAGCACAGGGCCCACATGGAAGGAGGCCCAGAATAGGCCTAAATGGGCAATTCCCTCTGGGTCCAAGAATGAGCCAGAAGGGGTGTAAATGTAAATTCTTGCAAAGGGCACAGGAATGGCTAGTTACAGCACTGTTTTTTTTTTCCAACTGACTGGTGTTTCTAATCCTTAATACTGTTGTCTCCGACTGTCTTAAAAACACCTTCCAATTTTTGTCCAGGAATACTGGTAGTTTTGTTCATACTTGAATTTCCTTACAGCATAAAACAATTGCTTGATATGTTGAGAAAAATGTTCACTGATGTAAATTCTCTGAGGAATGAAGTTCTTGTTGATGGTATCAGTATTTAGAGAAGTATGCTTTGTAAAGTTGATTTCTCAATGGAAAACTTTTCCCCTATACCAGGACCAAAGTGCCTCTTCGGAGCCCCGGGGCAAACTTTTCCTTCGGGCCCTTTTTAAAGAGGTTGTTATTTTGCAAAATAAGTTAATTTTTTGGGTTCCCATTTGACTTGGGGACCCTGGGACAGTGCCCTCAGGGTTGCAACTAAGGGGGAGCAGGTGGCTCTCGTGCCCCAGGCGCTAGACCCGAGGGGTGCAAAGTTCATTCTGAAATCTCTCCTTCAACATTACAAGGGGACGTCAAAATGTGCGCTTGCCTGGGTGACCAAGCATCTAGTTACGGCCCTGAGTGCCCTCATTGCCCAAACCTAGTTACGATCCTGCCCTATACCACTTGGTTTGCACCTGCTGAAAATCGGAAGAAAGCCTACTCTATTTAAAAAATGATATTTTGAAAGGGGTTTTGGTGATTTCTAATTGCCACTTGAAGGGTAAAAGAGGCCATGGGTTGTGGCAGCCCTAATCCATAAAGAAAATTCAGCTACTGAATTCTTTATGAAACAGGTAAAGCCAGATTTCCCTAGGAGCAGGTTCATCTGCACCATGTTGACCGAAAAGGACAATTTTGCATTGGCAGAAATGTGTAACTTTATCTCGCTACGCATTTGTGTTTTCCTAGCATGGCACATCATCTGTTCTGTTGTCTGCTTCTACACATATTCTTGACATTTTGCATGATAAAAAAGGAGACAGAAAGAAAGGGAAAAGAAAACACAACAAAAATAAACACAAAATCGACAAAACTCTTGGCGCACGACACATTTGACTCCTCCAGAAGCAGTTGGTCAATCATGCTCGATGTAAAGTGCTGGTGTGTTGCGCTCTGCAGGAAAACAGTCATACTGCTTTTTCTATTGGTATACCGTGTGGGTACCGTGAGTACCAGAGTACCGTGTATTGTGCTGGGCAATTCACGCTGCACAGAAAACCTGCTCCTATGAAAACCCAGCTTAAAGACGAGTTTTCCTAAGATTAGGTATTTCGCACCATGTAAACCGAATTGGTCCATTTTACGTCTGCAGAAATGTGTTAATCAATGTTAATAATCATGTTACGCATTCGTGTTTTCCTAGCTTGGCACATCAGCTCGGGGCGACTATTTGGCCCTGGCATCAACTATTCTGTCATTTGCAGGCTCCGGTTTGTAGAAAAGAGAAAGAAAACACAACCAAAATGAAGAGAAGATCGGGAAAAGCGCGGCACATGCTGCTTTGACTCCTCCAGAAGCAGTCGTCCAACCACGGCTGTCGTAAAGAGCTGACGTGAGGCTTGTTGCCCTCTGTAGGAAAACAGTCATATAAGCAGGGTTTTCCTAGGAAAAGGTTTTCTACGGTGTGCTCAGCGTGAAATCGCTGGTTGGTTAAAAACCTGAAATTCACGTTTTTTTTACCAATCTGCGTTTTCACGCTGCACACAGTGCAGGTAACCTGTTCCTAGGAAACCCCGGCTGTACCGTGAGTGGACGGCATGTCGCGCTGGGCGATTCACGTTGCACGCTTCACAGAAAACCTGCTCCCAAGAAAACCCGGCTTAAGAGTAAGAATGAATACGTAGGTGCAACTTAGGACAATTATATTTCATTAAATGAGGCTGACAAGGCTCCAACCCAGTGGTCCAGGAATGGACACTCTACTTTCTTACTTCATATATTTATCCATGAAGTTAATATAAAGACCCCCCCCCCTTCCGTCTCAAATTCGTTTTCTATTATTTTCCTTTAGGATAATCCGAGGCGGTCGAGGTCCCATTTACCTCGGATTTTCGAAACTACTGTATTAGTCATACCATATTATTGCTGTTACACGAGTAGAGATGAAATATCAATAATTAAAAGAAAGCAATAAAGAGATCACCTCGTACTCTTATTCAGCAACTGCCGCTTTTCAGCTTCGAAGAACAAAGACGGACCAGCTCGACGTCCAATACTATCAGCCTAAGCTTTGTTCATGTTTCCCGCCAAAACACTTGAATAAGCAGACGGCAAAATACCACTAACAGTTGTAGTTGTTGTTTTTTAGCTGCCGTGAACTGACCATATGTTCTCGAGAGAAATATGGGCAGGTGAGATAAATCAACACTTCCTATAACAACAGATGGCGTTGGCTCCAGGCACTAGGGGTTAGTTATAGAGAGACGACTAAAGGCAACGCCATCTATAGCTAGTAGTTATAGGAGGTGTTGCTAAAGGCCCGTTTCACGACCTATGCGCATGCGCCAGTGTGCGTGACCTGCAGCTCTGGAGGCAAAGCTGCATTAAGAGCATTAATGTTTCATATTACATTTCAAGCGGCTTTGTCTGGAGGGGTCTTTTTGCTCTCTCACGGAGGGGTTTATTTTGATTTCAAGCGTGATCCTGTTCATACTCCGTCGTCTCCTGAAGTTTCGCTAGAATTCCGCCGAAATAGTGGATGGTGAGGTGGCCAGAGGACACAACCTTCAAGTTTATTGAAAAATATATTCGCCATGAATGTTTGTTGAACTATAGAAATGGAAATTACCTTGTTCAAGCAAGCTAAAAATTATTCGATGTTGGGAAAAGCTATAGAATATTCTGTCGACGTGATGTCAGGAGTTAAAAAAAATTGAAGATTCAAAAATATATATCAGGTGGGGAGGATTTATATATTAAAAACTGGAGGGGGGTTTCGAATATTTCTCTCGTCCAGAACGAATTTGCTGCCATCTGTTGTAAAAATAAATGATCAAATATTTAACATAAAGATATCTCTGTAGATCAAATTAAAAAATAATAATGATTTCGAAAATTTGGAAATAATTTTTGTTTAATGAATTTTGATTATTTAATTTTTAACCCTTAGAATTTCCTACGAATGCCAAGAATCTTCTCCCGTATTTTCGGCTTACATAATTCATAATTATCTCCTCTTTAACATCGATTAAAATATCATATAATCGTTATTTACAACTTAGAGGAGAAATAGAGAAATCTTATATTTCTTCTCGATGACTTACATAAGTTTATAATATGTTGTGTGTTCTTTTTCCCCCTGTGGCGTCATCTCTCGCCCCCTTGCGTGGGTGGCAGAGGCGAAAAGAGGGGACAAGCGAACTGTTTCCCTTGCGTGACCTACTTGCTCAGTGTGTTGCTCTCGCGCAAGTGAGAAAAAAGTTTCTCCTTTTTTATTATTTGGAATTAATATTGTTAACCTTTGTGAATAGTTTTTTAAAATTAAATGAACTTAAATATTATCAACCGTTTCTTCAATCAGAGTCAGAATATACATCGTCCTCAATGTGTATCATATAACTATACCCCCCTTGAGTAAGTGAAAGTGAATAAATTTATATTCTTTAAAAAAAATATCATATAATGTGGCTCTGATCACAGTATTCTCAAGTTCTACCTGATCATCTTCATCCATCGTTACGAAAGCTATGAGCTTTAAAAAAAAGCACCTCTCTGAATGCCAGATAAATAAAAAATTATTACTATTATTCTCCCGCGCGTTGTGCGTCTGTCTCTCCCCGTGGATTTGAGTAGACTGAAGCGCGCATGCGCCAACTGCGCCCACCTCCGTAAAAATTATCCAATGAGCGCCTACTTACCACTTATCGTGTGGACAGTTTCAAGAAGAATCGGTAAGTTGAAATTAAGTTACCAACTAAAGCGCTTGCCTCGTGTAAACGGGCCTGTAGGCGCCGAAACCTACGGGCTGACGACATTTGAGCCCCCCCCCCCCCAATAATTTCCGAAAAAACAATGCAATGCGCCTTCCCCAGTAGCACAACGATATAGTACAATATCTGGACCATATTGTTATATATCGAAATGTCAGAGGAATATCAGATGTCATAACTATGATATAGAACGATCTTGTCCTATATGGTGCAAATTATTTATGATGTTAATTGATCAAGTCTTTAATTTTTCAGCCGAATATGTATTTGATTCCATGTGAATAATCTCTACTTTGAAGGAACACAACTTGGGACAATAAATTATTTTAATATAGTTTGAAAAACATAGATTTATATCGTGAACCTGACAAAGATCTATATCAGATTCTCAATAAAGACCTGATATAGATCTATCAAAGAAGACATAGCTCTATGTCCTGAACATGACATACATCTATATCGTGAACCTGACAAAGATATACACTGCTGGCCACCCAAATTGCAACACCAAGAAAGGCAAGAGATATCGACAATATTTATTTTGTAGATAACATGTTGACCAAGCATCAAATGATTAAATTTATAGACTTCTGTGAAGTGTGGTTCCCGCCAAAATCAGTAGCCAGAGTAGCCGCCATTGTTGGAGATCACCGCTGCCACACGCCTCGGCATTGATTCAAAGAGACTTTGGATGTGTTCTTGGGGTACAGCAGACCAAGCAGCTTCCACGCGTTGCCAAAGTTGATCTGGTGTGGCAGCTGGGGATATAATCTGGGTCAACTGTTGAGCAACCATGGACCACATGTTTTCTATCGGCGAAAGATCCGGAGAGCGAGTTGGCCAGGGAAGCAATTCAATCTGGCGATTGACGAAGAACCTTTGGACAATGCGTGCCACGTGTGGTCGCGCATTATCCTGTTGAAATATGGCTGTGGGCAAGCCCTGAAGGTAAGGAAGGACAACTGGCTCCAACACCTCGGAGATGTAGCGCTGGCTTTTTAAAGTACCGGCAATGCGTACTAGAGGACTGCGAGAGTGATATCCAATACCGCCCCATACCATAATACCCGGTGCAGGACCAGTTTGGCGGTGCATAAAGCAGCTGTTCAGCATCCTCTCTACACGGTGTCTCCAGACTCGAATCCGACCATCGTGGTGTTGCAGACAGAAGCGTGACTCGTCAGTAAAGACAATTTCATTCCATTGTGCCGTCCACATCGTTCTTTCATCGCACCCTTGGCGGCGGAGACGTCTGTGGTTCTGCGTCAAGGGTAGACGAAGCAATGGACGTCTTGCGGACAGACCACTCTGCTGTAAACGGCGTCGAATGGTACGCGCAGACACTGGATGATGCGGTACAGACTGAATGTGCTGTGCTATGGTTCGTGATGTGGCTGAGCGATCCGTCACTGCCATACGCACAATACGCCTGTCATCACGTGAAGTGGTGCACTGAGGTCGATGCGATCGAACACGTCGGTCCGTCGTACCCTCCTGCATCCAACGATCACATATCCGCATTACAGTTGTTTGGTTTCGTCCAACACGACTACCGATTTCCCTGAAAGATAATCCACAATCTCGGTAGACCACTATCCTTCCTCTGTCGAACTCGGATACTTGATCAAAAGATGATCGCTGTTTTCTACGAGGCATAATTGATCGTTTTTTTGAAAAAACCACAAGAAAAACACAATTGCCGTACTTCAAATCGTCCAAATCTCCAAGCCTTAAATAACGCTTTGAAGTGGCGCCACTGGCGCGTGTGATGTGCGTCTGCGCTGAAATTCAAATCATTTGCATATCTCACCTCCGCTAATGCATGTTGTAAATTTCATATTATTTGCATGCTTCCTTCAGGGTGTTGCATTTACGGTGGCCAGCAGTGTATATCAGATACACAATATGCTGATATATCAACATATCGTGTGCATTTAAATGAAAATATTGCCTTCAAATAAAAATTTTGAGAAAATTTAAAGTCGGTACAATTTTTTGTTTGAATGGGAATTAAAAACGTTTGAATGATCAATTTTTCATATGAAATTTTGATTTTAGTAGGATTAATTATGTTGATATATCAAAATCATTTCATCAGTTATAATTGAATCCTTACTGTGTATGTTTTATATAGTAGATGTTGACGTGTGTGTAGGTGGAGCCAGTCCAAACAGGATTTATAAGCGCGCGTAAGTTAAGACCCATTTCGTTCGCTAGCACACCTTGGCGAATTTCTTGGTGTTATTTTGCAGCAATAGGTTAATTTCAAATTGTAACAGTAAAAATGAGTAACCACCAACGTTTAGATGATGAGATGAGGTGGCGAATTGCGGGGAGGCTAGAAGCAGGCCAATCTCAAGTTCAGATTTGTAGAGTTCAATTTAACGCCCAGCGTCGTGTGTAACTTATGGAAACAGTTTCATGATATCAGATCCATCGAGAGAAAGCCTGGGAAAGGTGGTCCAAGAGCCACGACGGCCAGAGAAGATCGCCATTTGTCGATTATAGCGATGAGGCGTAACAGGAGTGCTACAGCTTTTCGGCTCTCTCGTGACTTGTATGCAGCCACAGGAACCCATGTATCAAGTGTGACTGTTTCCAAAAGACTTCATGAGAGAGGGTTGTTTGCAAGAAGACCTGCTGTTTGCGTCCCGCTCACTTCCACGGACAGGAGAATCCGTTTATCATGTTGCAGAGAGCATAGGGATTGGAGTATGGATCAATGGGCGACCGTTCTCTTCACTGATGAGTCCCGGTTCAGCCTAAGCACCGATTCTCGCCGTACGTTCATATGGAGAGAACCAGAGACCCGCTACCCAGGGGCGTAGCCAGAAATTTCGTTCGGGGGGGGGGACCAAAGTGACAGAACAATGGATTTGGCCATCTTTTTCGCTTTTTTCGGCCATTTTCTCACATTTCGGGGGGGGGGGACCAGACCCCCAAGTCCCCCCCCCCCTCGCTACGCCCTTGCCGCTACCTACCCTCCAATGTCCGCGAAATCGACCATTATGGTGGAGGAGGTTTAATGGTCCGGGCAGGCATCATGTTGGATGGCCGCACACCTCTCCATGTCTTTGAAAGAGGCACTGTGACTGGTGTGAGGTATAGGGATGAGGTCTTGGAGTCCTTTTCAAGGGTGCAGTTGGCCCTGAGTTCATTTTAATGGACTATAACGCGAGGCCACATAGACCTCTTCTGCTCGACGATTTTCTAGAGAGTGAGGATATTCGCCGGATGGATTGGCCAGCCAGATCTCCAGACCTTAACCCTATAGAGCATGTCTGGGACGCTCTGGGGAGGGCAATGGCAACTCGCAACCCCTCTCCGGGAACCATCCAGGGAATGAAAACAGCGTTGCTGAACGAGTGGGACCAATTGCCACAGGAAATGATAAACTGCCTTAATTCAAGTATGAAATCACGCTGCGAGACCTGTATAAGAGGGGACCATACCCCCTATTAACCCATTTTTTTGTTTATTCTGCAACCGCTGTTTCATACCTTCCGACTCCAACGAGTGTTGTGTCGGGAATGTGTATTACAATTATTGAATGGTTATTTGTTTTGTATTGTATCAATATATGTACATATCAAATTTCATTAAAATCGGTACAGTAGTTCTAGAGCAAATCGACCAAGTCTGCAAATTCTCTTAATTTCTTACACCAGGGGGTGAACTATCTCTGCGGTCCTTGGGGTGAACTATCTCTGCGGTCCTTGGGGTGAACTATCTCTGCAGTCCTTAGTAACTACTAGTCCTAATGAACTACCGGTCGGAGGACTGAAGCTAAGGACCGCTTCAACTACTAGTAGTTAAGAGGTACTATGTACTACCAGTCCTTAAGGTCACGTGACGTGAAACAGTAGTTAGAGGGGGAGAAAATTTTTGGTTTCGAGAGTAACAGATCTCTAACCAATCGGGATGCCGTTTGAAGCCTACAACTACTACTAATTATTTAACAATCGTTTTTCCGCAGTGGGTTGTGGCAGCGATTTCATGTTTACAAACAAACATGTTGTAAACAAACTTTTTTTTTCCGAAGGACTCGCCATACACTTTTTTGTCACCCGTGTTTTGCAATTTTTTTTTCTCTAATATCGCTGGCTAGTCAAAGTATTTTTCTTGTCCGAGCTCATGGACCCCACTTTTGGATGCTTGAAGAAGCGAGTATATGGGACCCCAGCTGCATATAAGCGGGTCGCATACTGATGAAATCAAAATTTGAAAAAAAAATTCTTACAACCAAATATATAATTTTAAATTAAGGTTACCGGCACTAGTTGAGCCTATGGCCGTAATGTGCCTTTTCGGGGCAGACTTTCCCTTTTTTTTGGGGGGGCTCTTCTTGAAAGGGTTATTATGCAAAATAATTATAGATTTTTGGGCCCCCTATTCACTTCGGGAGCCGTACTTGAGGCCCCAGCTGAATACTGTTTTTAATATTGAGTGCTACTTTTTGTTAAATGATTTTTTATTATCCATTTTTATTCCTTTTAAATTCATTGAAACAACGAATTGCAAATTCTTTCTGGAGCAATTAAAATAATAAATTATTGATAATTTATAATTAAAAGAATTAACTGCCTTGCTGCGTATTGTAGTTCTGTATTTTAAACTATGGGTTTCTCCTCAGTATTAAACAATATTATCAGAACATGATTCTCTATGAATGAGCACTTACCTGTTAATGCAAGTGAATACTTCAATATTTAAAATATATATACTTCTATATTAAAGATCTTTCATCAATTTATCTGTTTCATATTTAGCTTCCAACAAATAACTTCACCTGATAACTTTCATTTGATCGTATATTTCATTTCAGTTGATTAGAAGATGAATGATTGAAGTTGATTAATAGAAACATGAATTGAATAACAACTTGCACACATGATTTGTCATACAAAAACATTTTATTTCAAACATATATTCATAGAAAGTTATCATAATCACAATTTATTTGTTGTACTTTTCTTAGAAATCGCATCCTTCAAGAATATAATTTTTTGAGATTCATTAATTTTCATTTGCATCTTCAAATGTTGATTTACCTGAAATTAGAAAGAGGAAGAAAAAAACACCTTTATTATGCTTATCAATCTTTAAATGTACTGTATATTTGATTTCAAATTATAACAGTCTTTATTTGCATAAGTAGAGATAATTCGTGCACAATAGCACTTTGTTGACTCGCCACCATTTTATCACAGTAGGATCCAAAATGCATCAACTGTGTTTTACAAGGGAGGCCTGGCATTGCACACAGATGCACTTGTTCATGTCTAGATCTTTTTACCTAGGGCTTCACAAATCTTAGGAGCCAACATTGCAAAAAAGAAAATCATACTGACACCTAAAATTTTCTATGCAGATCACAAAATATTTTGAGTTTATGTCCTGCATCTTCCGATATGTGAAGATCATCACCAAGTGCTAAAAAAGTTGAATATAATTTGTTTTTACTTTGGATTATTTCTCCTAAAAATATGCTTGGCTGCCAAGAAATTTGGCCGGCACCTAAAATGTTTTTCAATTTTTCGAGCCATGGTTCTACCCTAAAATTTTGGTCAGACAGATGAAGTGAAAAAACCTATTGGCACGCAGCTAACTTCAAATTTTCACTTTACTTTCAGCTTCGCTCTAAAACACATCCTTAGCAACCTCTTGTGGATCAGGGAACCCTATTTAAATTAACATAGAAATTTTGCAGTGTTGTATGGTCTTACTAGTTAAAAAGTATAATATTATTTGTCGTCAAACATATTGTTTTAATATTTCCATTCACAAAATTTGCTCATCAGTAAATATAACACGTTTTTCAAAGAATTAATATTGCTTTTCAGTTAGCAAAGCTTCTAAAGGTTTTTTTTAATGCCCTCCCTCTCATTTATATAGCCAAGACAGGTTTTTCAACAGTATACATGTTTTTACTTGCACTGGTCAAATTTTGAGTGGTACAGGTAGCCATTAAGAAATCTATCTTAATTTGCTCAATTCAATTATGTCAAAAAGAGTTGTTCTTTCAATAGTATCTGAAAAAATTATGATTATAAAGAAAATTACTCATAGCAAGATATTTCTCGAGAAAAACCAATATGGTATGGACTAAAAACAATACCACCTTCCCCCCCCCCTGCTTATTTTGTTTTTGCACATATAAAACGTGTTGCTGAAATTACAATAATTTCAGAGGGAAGTATGTTTCTGTTAAGTTTTATATTGAGAAATATTCAAGTGATTTTACAGTTTACAATTTTTATGAATTTTCTCAACTTAAAATTGAATGTGTATAAAATAGGTTATTTTATTCATCATGCAACATAAATGAGACACTGAAATACAACATTTCTTAATAAATATGTGAATTTATGTAATACAACCTCTCCGAAACACTGTTATGTCTGCGATCTGATATAACACCAAAATTCTTTGGGTGGGATGGTGGCATTAAATCGGGGGTTCAACTGTATTTGTTCCACTAGGGTTGTTGATACAAATGAAATCAGTGAAAATGATGCGACACAATGTTAAAATTTATGTCATTAAATCATGCATGGAAATATTTTATTTTACATGAAAATAATAATGGAAACTGTTGCTCAAAGTCAAATACAAAGAATTAAAATTACCTTTGTTTGCTCTGGTATAATTGTTTGGTAACTTTGAAAACCTTCACATAACTTCGTAGCTACCTACAGCCAATTTCCTGGGAAACAAAATTTTTCAAGAGTTAGAAAAGTCTCACAAATGTATATACAATATATATATATATCAGCTGTTTACTAACAACATCGTTAAAAAATAAATGCTTGTTAAAAGTTTAAATGTTAAAAGTTTCAGTTCCATAACATCTCAAAATGTTATATTTTAAAGTTCTTAAGTATTCGACATGGAAATTTTTTTTCTGTCGTTACCCATACACACAAAATCAAAAACAATTTTTGGCAAAAAATTCAATTTGAACACACACAGCAAGGCCATAACCCAAATACTGAAGTAGTAATATGTTTCAAACACTAATCTGCTTCCTTTCATTATAATATATATATACCTCAACACTAAAAACTGTGCGTGAAATTAAAACTTTGTTTTTTAGTCCCATTGTACGAACTTCATTTTTTATATCAACAAAACAATATAATGATTCCTTATTAAATATTCATCTCAGAGCGAGTTACAGAGTGCAATTTTTAAAGTAGTAGCATATGATTTTTTTCTGAAAATTTAACTTTCACTAAGTATTACAATATTGTTCATTTGAACAGTTCAAAATATCAAATCTATATTTTAATCCTTTACACTAAATTTAGTGCATGAGTTTTACAAAATTTAATATTTAACATTACTGCCAATTTTTACCATGCTTTATTTCAATTTCACCATTACTCATCACAAAAAAATTAATTAAAATTTTTGCCATTTAGGTGCTATAATTTATTATCAATGAATTGTATTTGTTATTATTTATTTACGCATGTGCTCAATTCATTTAGACATAATTTTTCATTAAAAAAAATTAATGTAGCAAAAAACATAGAATGTAAAATTTCAATCTGATATTATCGTAATAGAAGATTCATCTTTCATTCGCAATGTAAATATTTTCAATACAACCCAAAATATACATGGGCTATTTGATATTTTTCCAGCATTACCAAGTGGGATCCACTGCCCTATTGATTGCGTGACATTATGTCCATTTATATTTTTAAATAACGCATTTACCGAGCAAAAAAATATTAAGAATATTTCTAAACACTCTTCTTATATAGTTCGATAGCAATAAAATAATTCTTACCTCAGTAATGAACATGCTAGCACTTCGTCGTGGCTTCGATCGCCGATGTCAACATATACGTATGTATACTACAGCAGGTTTTTGAGGATATAACGATGAATCACTTCAACTTTGATGACACCGAAGATATAATCCAAGTTTTATCTGTCATTATTATCGTAAAAAAATTTTTAATTCGAAAAAAAACAGCATATTTCATCGCTAAATATCACAGCGAGAGCTCGCGGCCAGAGGCAAAATTTCCTCTTTTCCAAGATGGCCGCCGTGAACTACTTTTCTTGCTGCTTTAGGACTGGTGCTAGGCAGTCCTTAGCAGCGGTCCTAAGTAACTACTAAAAAAAAGTCCTTAGCTTAGAGATAGTATCGAAAAGTCGAACTACTGGCCATCTAAGGACAAATCGGGGCTTAACTACTTTTTTTCGGCTAAGGACCGCAGAGATAGTTCACCCCCTTAGCCGAAAAAAAGTAGTTAAGCCCCGATTTGTCCTTAGATGGCCAGTAGTTCGACTTTTCGATACTATCTCTAAGCTAAGGACTTTTTTTTAGTAGTTACTTAGGACCGCTGCTAAGGACTGCCTGACAGACCAGTCACGACCCGGGCTCGTGTGATATTTAGCGATGAAATATGCTGTTTTTTTTCGAATTAAAATTTTTTTTACGATAATAATGGCACATAAAACTTGGATTATATCTTCGGTGTCATCAAAGTTGAAGTGATTCATCGTTATATCCTTAAAAACCTGCTGTAGTATACATACGTGTATGTTGACATCGGCGATCGAATCCACGACGAAGTGCTAGCATGTTCATTACTGAGGTAAGAATTATTTTATTGCTATCAAACTATATAACAAAAGTGTTAGAGATATTATTAATATTTTTTTGCTCGGTAAATGCGTTATTTAAAAAAATAAATGGACATAATGTCACACAATCAATAGGGCAGTGGATCCCACTTGGTAATGCTGGAAAAATATCAAATAGCCCATGTATATTTTGGGTTGTATTGAAAATATTTACATGGCGAATGAAAGATGAATCTTCAATTACGATAACATCAGATTGAAATTTTACATTCTATGTTTTTTGCTACATTAATTTTTTTCAATGAAAAATTATGTTTAAATGAATTGAGCACATGCGTAAATAAATAATTACAAATACAATTCATTGATAATAAATTATAGCACCTAAATGACAAAAATTTAAATTAATTTTTTTGTGATGAGTAATAAAAATTGGCAGTAATGTTAAATATTAAATTTTGTAAAACTCATGCACTAAATTTAGTGTAAAGGATTAAAATATAGATTTGATATTTTGAACTGTTCAAATGAACAATATTGTAATACTTAGTGAAAGTTAAATTTTCAGAAAAAAATCATATGCTACTACTTTAAAAATTGCACTCTGTAACTCGCTCTGAGATGAATATTTAATAAGGAATCATTATATTGTTTTGTTGATATAAAAAATGAAGTTCGTACAATGGGACTAAAAAACAAAGTTTTAATTTCACGCACAGTTTTTAGTGTTGAGGTATATATATATTATAATGAAAGGAAGCAGATTAGTGTTTGAAACATATTACTACTTCAGTATTTGGGTTATGGCCTTGCTGTGTGTGTTCAAATTGAATTTTTTGCCAAAAATTGTTTTTGATTTTGTGTGTATGGGTAACGACAGAAAAAAAATTTCCATGTCGAATACTTAAGAACTTTAAAATATAACATTTTGAGATGTTATGGAACTGAAACTTTTAACATTTAAACTTTTAACAAGAATTTATTTTTTAACGATGTTGTTAGTAAACAGCTGATATATATATATATTGTATATACATTTGTGAGACTTTTCTAACTCTTGAAAAATTTTGTTTCCCAGGAAATTGGCTGTAGGTAGCTACGAAGTTATGTGAAGGTTTTCAAAGTTACCAAACAATTATACCAGAGCAAACAAAGGTAATTTTAATTCTTTGTATTTGACTTTGAGCAACAGTTTCCATTATTATTTTCATGTAAAATAAAATATTTCCATGCATGATTTAATGACATAAATTTTAACATTGTGTCGCATCATTTTCACTGATTTCATTTGTATCAACAACCCTAGTGGAACAAATACAGTTGAACCCCCGATTTAATGCCACCATCCCACCCAAAGAATTTTGGTGTTATATCAGATCGCAGACATAACAGTGTTTCGGAGAGGTTGTATTACATAAATTCACATATTTATTAAGAAATGTTGTATTTCAGTGTCTCATTTATGTTGCATGATGAATAAAATAACCTATTTTATACACATTCAATTTTAAGTTGAGAAAATTGATAAAAATTGTAAACTGTAAAATCACTTGAATATTTCTCAATATAAAACTTAACAGAAACATACTTCCCTCTGAAATTATTGTAATTTCAGCAACACATTTTATATGTGCAAAAACAAAATAAGCAAGGGGGGGGGGGGGGAAAGGTGGCATTGTTTTTAGTCCATACCATATTGGTTTCTCTCGAGAAATATCTTGCTATGAGTAATTATCTTTATAATAATTTTTTCAGATACTATTGAAAGAACAACTCTTTTTGACATAATTGAATTGAGCAAATTAAGATAGATTTCTTAATGGCTACCTGTACCACTCAAAATTTGACCAGTGCAAGTAAAAACATGTATACTGTTGAAAAACCTGTCTTGGCTATATAAATGAGAGAGAGGACATTAAAAAAAACCTTTAGAAGCTTTGCTAACTGAAAAGCAATATTAATTCTTTGAAAATGTTATCATATTTACTGATTAGCAAATTTTGTGAATGGAAAGATTAAAACAATTAATATAATTGACGACAAATAATATCATACTTTTTAACTAGTAAGACCATACAGCACTGCAAAATTTCTATGTTAATTTAAATAGGGTTCCCTGATCCACAAGAGGTTGCTAAGGATGGGTTTTAGAGCGAAGCTGAAAGTAAAGTGAAAATTTGAAGTTAGCTGCGTGCCAATAGGTTTTTTCACTTCATCTGTCTGACCAAAATTTTAGGGTAGAACCATGGCTCGAAAAATTGAAAAACATTTTAGGTGCCGGCCAAATTTCTTGGCAGCCAAGCATATTTTTAGGAGAAATAATCCAAAGTAAAAACAAATTATATTCAACTTTTTTAGCACTTGGTGATGATCTTCACATATCGGAAGATGCAGACATAAACTCCAAATATTTTGTGATCTGCATAGAAAATTTAAGTGTCAGTATGATTTTCTTTTTTGCAATGTTGGCTTCTAAGATTTGTGAAGCCCTAGGTAAATACATCTAGACATGAACAAGTGCATCTGTGTGCAATGCCAGGCCTCCCTTGTAAAACACAGTTGATGCATTTTGGATCCTACTGTGATAAAATGGTGGCGAGTCAACAAAGTGCTATTGTGCACGAATTATCTCTACTTATGCAAATAAAGACTGTTATAATTTGAAATCAAATATACAGTACATTTAAAGATTGATAAGCATAATAAAGGTGTTTTTTTCTTCCTCTTTCTAATTTCAGGTAAATCAACATTTGAAGATGCAAATGAAAATTAATGAATCTCAAAAAATTATATTCTTGAAAGGTGCGATTTCTAAGAAAAGTACAACAAATAAATTGTGATTATGATAACTCTCTATGAACATATGTTTGAAATAAAATGTTTTTGTATGACAAATCATGTGTGCAAGTTGTTATTCAATTCATGTTTCTATTAATCACCTTCAATCAATCATTCATCTTCTAATCAACTGAAATGAAATATACGATCAAATGAAAGTTATATGGTGAAGTTATTTGTTGGAAGCTAAATATGAAACAGATAAATTGATGAAAGATCTTTAATATAGAAGTATATATATTTTAAATATTGAAGTATTCACTTGCATTAACAGGTAAGTGCTCATTCATAGAAAATCATGTTCTGATAATATTTTTTAATACTGAGGAGAAACCCATAGTTTAAAATACAGAACTACAATACGCAGCAAGGCAGTTAATTCTTTTAATTATAAATTATCAATAATTTATTATTTTAATTGCTCCAGAAAGAATTTGCAATTCGTTGTTTCAATGAATTTAAAAGGAATAAAAATGGATAATAAAAAAATCATTTAACAAATTGGTTTTTAAAAAAAAGTAGCACTCAATATTAAAAACAGTATTCAGCTGGGGCCTCAAGTACGGCTCCCGAGGTGAATAGGGGGCCCAAAAATCTATAATTATTTTGCATAATAACCCTTTCAAGAAGAGCCCCCCCCCCCTCAAAAAAAAGGAAAGTCTGCCCCGAAAAGGCACATTACGGCCATAGGCTCAACTAGTGCCGGTAACCTTAATTTAAAATCTTACATTTGGTTGTAAGAATTTTTTTTTCTTCCAAATTTTGATTTCATCAGTATGCGACCCACTTATATGCAGCTGGGGTCCCATATACTCGCTTCTTCAAGCATCCAAAAGTGGGGTCCATGAGCTCGGACAAGAAAAATACTTTGACTATTATTATATACTGAATCTTATTCTAAAAAAAAAGTCCCAAGATGAAAAATGCAACGTCCTCATACGGTTACAAAATAATTAAACTAGCCAGCGATATTAGAGTAAAAAAAATTGCAAAACACGGGTGACAAAAAAATGTATGGCGAGTCCTTCGGAAAAAAAAAGTTTGTTTACAACACGTTTGTTTGTAAACATGAAATCGCTGCCACACCCCACTGCGGAAAAACGATTGTTAAATAATTAGTAGTAGTTGTAGGCTTCAAACGGCATCCCGATTGGTTAGAGATCTGTTACTCTCGAAACCAAAAATTTTCTCCCCCTCTAACTACTGTTTCACGTCACGTGACCTTAAGGACTGGTAGTACATAGTACCTCTTAACTACTAGTAGTTGAAGCGGTCCTTAGCTTCAGTCCTCCGACCGGTAGTTCATTAGGACTAGTAGTTACTAAGGACTGCAGAGATAGTTCACCCCCAGTGTACACTAAAAATTCATGAAAAAGTAAAAAATCATCTAAAAAGAAAAATATGCATTTAAAAAATCACAAAAAAATTTTATTTAGGCATTTTTGATTTCTAGTTTGTTGTAGCTGCTCAGAAAAAGAATACCAGTAACAAAAGAATTTCAACACTATTTCTAAAAAAATTTAACCGTTTTGACATCTCTAGGAATTGCCTTAATAATAGAACCCTTGATATTCAGAAAATAAGAAAATTGGAGTAATTGTTGCTCTCTATTAATTCATTAAATTCCACCTGTGGCAAAAAACCGATGTTATAAAAATACAGTGAAACCCCCCCCCCCCCTCAAATGCGGTCACCCTTCTTTTACGGCCAAATTATATTTTCCTCTTGTATATAACAGAAGTATTCATTTCAAATCCCTGATCAACGGCCACCCCTATTTTACGAACGAATTTTTTATCCCGCCAATGAACGCAAAATAGAGGTTTTACCGGTACCAAAATCATTTTTTCGATACGTCAATAATGGATGGGGGACAGTTGGCCCCCTCTCGATAGGAGGCTCTAGGGTAGAGAGCAATGTAGGCATGTGTAGTGCTTTCAATTAATTTTTTCGCGTCAGTTTTTAATGGAGATAATGATATTCGATACACGGGTGTTGCATGGGGTAATAAAACCCTCAACGATATTCAAGTAGAAGACGTGGAGGTCCTAAATCCTCTAAGAAATGTATGTGCAAGCAAAGCACCAGGACCAGATGATATCTATCCCAGGGTTCTCAGGGAATGTGCTAATGAATTGTTGGGGCCAGTCGCACAGATATACAGGAGTAGTTTTGCTGAGGGTACCGTCCCGAGAGGTTAGAAACTGGCTAACGTTGTTCCAATATTTAAGAAGGGTAGAAGAGAAGCGGTGTCAAATTATCGTCCAGTGAGTTTGACGAGCTCTCTCTCGAAAATTTTGGAAATTATCATCAAAAGGCAGTTTGTGAAGTGGATAGACGAGAATAATGTATTGTCGGATAATCAGCATGGGTTCAGGAAGGGGAAGTCATGTGTAACTAACCTCCTTTGCTTCTATGATTACGTGACTAAGGCTTTGGGTAAGAACAAAAATGTCGACGTTGTTTACCTTGATTTCCAGGAGGCATTCGATCGGGTCCAACATGGCAAACTTCTGAAGCGTTTACACGAGATTGGAATAGGGGGCAACTTGCTAAATTGGATAGAATCGTGGTTAAGAGATAGGTCGCAACGAGTTATGGTGAACGGGGGATTCTCTGGTTGGACAGACGTCACAAGTGCAATTCCTCAGGGAAGTGTCCTTGGCCCCCATACTTTTTTTACTTTTTATCGACAAACTCGATCAGGGTATCGATGGGATTACTAGCAAATTCGCAGATGGTGTGAAGCTAATGGGGGTAATCGGGAATGAAAGCGATAGGGAGTTGCTCCAAAGATTGCAGCATGGGCAAATGAATGGAGCATGACGTTTAGCGTAGATAAGTGCATGGTCGCTCATTTTGGTTCGAACAACCCATGGTTCTCTTACGAGTTGAATGGTGTCACTATCCCGGATGCAACTAGGGTCGCCGATTTGGGAATTCTCATTGACGAGCGACTTAGGTTTTCTGAACATTGTTCAGCGGTGGCCAAAAAAACGAATAGAACGCTTGGTCTCATTTTCAAAAAGGTCTCTTCGCGTTCTCCTAAAGTCATTCTTCCGCTTTTTCGAGGCTTAGTTCGTCCTGGACTGGAGTATGCTGTAAGGCTTTGGAGACCATACCTACAGAGGGACATAGACTTGGGGTTGAAAAGGTGCAGAGAAGAGCTACGTGTGTCCTTATTGGCACACAGGGCTTGAGTTATGAAGAGAGACTTCATTTTTTGAATATGTTTACATTGGATGAACGCGGGTGTCGAGGAGATATGATCGAAGTGTTCAAAATTTTCAATGGGATGGATAGGATGGACCATGAACTTTTAGTACACCGCCAATCGACTGCTTTTACAAGGGGACACCAGTAGTGAGGGACAATGCAATGCTATGGTGTCGCAGGGAATTTTTTATCTAATAGGGTTGTTAATAAATGGAATAACTTACCCCCGGAGGTAGTAAATTGTAACACAATTGACACGTTTAAAAAGAAATACGATAAACATGTTGGGGTAAATCGAAAAACTATCCATACTTAGAATAAGACAACCATAAGTATTCTTTATGGGCGTTGTATAATATTTTATCATGTGGATATATTGTTTATAATTTGTGTTAATTGCATTTTTAATTGGGTTGCTGTATTTTTGAAATATATGACAACCATATTTTTATGGGCATCTTTTTATCAGCCACCTCGTTGGGCATTTTGTCTGTTGTGGCGTTGTATTTGTACTGTATTATTTGCAATATTTATTTGAAAGATCATAAAAAAAAAGATTACGCTTTAATAAACTTTCAAAAATATGCATGTATTCTGAAAATTCTTCGATTTTATGCATTTATATGCATTATTGCTAAAAAAGGCCAAAATATCCAAATGCATTTGCATATAATCTGGGCTCTAGTCATAACCAAGACAGGACCGAAACCTCGTTCCTATATCATCGAGGGAAATGAAGGGGGTACATATCGAAGAAATAGACACCACATAAGATCACCAGAACTAGAAGAGTTGAAGATTTGTACCCTTTAACGCAGTTAAAAAGATGGCATCTTCAACTTCAGATACAATTCCAGGAGCAGGTCAAATCCTGAGAAAATCAGCGAGGACTGTAGTTAAACCCACATGTCATAGACAATAAATTGAATATTCATTATCACATCATCATACATTAACTATAATAGAACTTTAATGTTTCTTTAAAAAAAAAGCATGTAAAATATGTACTACTTAATACCATTTATAGATGGCAGCACCATCCTGCCTTGTAACATAGTGATAGTAATAAAGGACAGTCATGCTCTGGAATGCCATACTAACTAGTTGTAGTAATCCATGTCTATTGCTATAGTTAGTGGACCAAACAGTAAATAGCCACGCATCAATATATATCAATTGGCACTCAGAATCATTCAATGATATCACTAAAAAAATGTACCTTTAACCTTAACGCATGGACCGGGACATCATGACAATCAGATCTGGTTACAATTTTCAAGAATAAGAATATAAATTGGTGGGGGGAGGGGGGGATTCAGTTTTGGAGAGAGTAATTATGCAAATTGGTAGGAAGGTATTTATAACTAGGTAAGGGTGGAGGTCTCAGAAAAATCTGTTTTACTCAGGAGCCTATGATGCTGTTGAGATGGCTCTGAACTTACTTTATAGTAATAGAGCAAATTTCAATCCAAAAACTAAGCATAGTCTCGAGTTCTTGTTGGCTATTAACTCAGTTTCTCTGCTTTTTTGTCACCCTCAGGGCCGAAACTAGGAACTAAAATTTACCCCATTACTTAGGGGATCTGTATCCATTTTGGTGCCCCTCCCCACAATTTTTTATGAAAAAAGAGGAAATTCTGCATCTTTCCTGGTACAGTGCCCGGGCACCAGACCCACCTCCCCATACCCTGCCGTATCTTAGTTGCAGGCCTGGTCAACCTTTTGATAAAAATCTTTAACTGTACAATCAAGTGCTCTCAAAATTTTAAGATTTCCTACCGGATGGTTGATGCTTGAAAAAAAAATTGAATTAAAGGAAAAGTACTACAGTAGACTCTCTGTAACTCGACACCTATTATTCCCTTGGTTGGCACAATACTAATTTCAATGTAGGGAAACCTCTCTAACTCGACACATGTTTGGCTTAACTCTGCTTAAGTCGACTATAATTTTTGTCCCTTCACCACAACTAGTTTTTAAAATTGGCCTTCTGTTACCAGTTCTAAGAATTTTTTGACATTGTTTATGGGTACTTTGACAATCCTTTGTTTCTTTCTTCTCTATGATGGGTCCCTTTTCTGCATTGGGAGTGGGGGCGTGTACGTGAAGAATGAATGTTTAAAACCTGTTGGCCGGCTTATCATTTTAGTGGAGTTTCCAAAAAAGGTCTTTCATTCCTTTCATGGTCAAAAAAAGTGTGGATATTGTCAACATCCAATAATGATGAAAATCTTATCTATTGGGGGTTTTGATATCGTCTGTTGTAAAGAATGTTTTCGGTGGAACTCAGTTTTACGATTTCTTGGATGGTTTACCCGATTCAAAGAGCGCCATGGCATTGTTTTTAGGAAAGTTTGTGGAGAGAGCATATCTGCATCTCAAGAAACTGTTGATAATTGGAAGAATAATATTCTGAAACTAATGATAGAAGGGTATAAAGATGCAGAAGTGTTTAATTGTGATGAGACAGGTTTATTTTTTTGCATTTTGCCTAACCAAACGCTTGCCCTCAAAGGCAAAAAATGTGAAGGAGGTAAAAAACACAAAGATCGTGTGACAGTTCTTTTGGCTGCAAACTCAGACGGTTCTGAAAAATTGAAACCGTTAGTTATTCGGAAAATCAAAAAAAAACCCCGCAGTGCTTTAAAAATGTTAAGACTCTTCCTGTGGACTATGATAGCAACAAAAAGGCATGGATGGTTTGATCATTTTTGTCGCACCACGGTCATTTTCTGCACACGAGGGCTAATTAGACCGGGACCTACAATTTATTGCCGATTCCGAACGGCAGGCTTGTTTTGTATACTCGTCGAGAGGTTGGTGCGCTAACCCCTCGATGGGGGACTCCCTGCGGTAGCAATTTTTTGCTGCGGTCAAGTCGCCGTATTTTTGTTGTACCCCTGTGTCAGGAAAGTTTTCTGACAAGGACGAACCGGGTATCGAACTCGCGACACCTCTAAACATCCTTTGGTACTTTAGGCGAGTATCTTATCGACCGGGCTACCGCGCCGGCATGGATGGCATCAGAGATTTCCGCATGGTTGAGGAACATAGATAGAAAATTTTTAAGTGAGAAAAGAGAAAAGTTTTATTTATTTTGGATAATTGCACTGCTCACATCAAAAAATAGCGGACCTTTCTGCAATAAAATTATGCTTTTTACCACCTAATTCAACAGCAATTTCACAACCACTGGATCAAGGAATTATCCTAAGTATGAAAACTGTTTACAGAAAATTACAGACTAAAAAAATTTGTGAATTTGTGGATGTTGGAATGGACGCAAAAATTTCTGTTTTAGATGCTATTGAAATGATTGATTCTGCGTGGAAGTCTGTCACGACGTAAGCATTCGGAACTGCTTTCGTCATGTTGGTTTTTGTTCCGAGTCTTTGGAAAACGATAGTTTTTCCGAAGATTCCTCTCAAATTACGTGTGGAGAAAGCATAAATAACGCTACAGGTGATTTTATAGAGGATGAATTTTTGAACGTTGACTTTGTAACTTCAGGACTTTCAGAAGACGATGATATTCTAGAATCAATCAATCAAAGAGGAAGTGCTTCATGTTCCGAAAAAATAGAATCACACACAGAAAGTTCAGATGAAGAAGTATGTGCACCATCTCGCCATGATGCATTATAAGCTGTAGATGTGATACGTCGATTCCTACGCACTCAGGAAAAAGAATAACAATCGCGGGATAAACTGAAAAGTGCAGAAGAATTTTTGTTCTCTCTGCGGAAAGAAAAACAAACAAATATACTTGATTATTTTTGATGAGGTAAATTGTTTATATATGTTTTGATTCTATTATGAAGCAACCCCGAATTAAAATTAATGAGAGAATTATTATTTTATTCAATCGAATTGTTTGAATGCATATAATTACATACACAAAAACGATCGGACAAAAATTTAGAGCGAAACCCCGCTAACCTGACATCCACTTAAGTCGACATGTTTGTCGATACTTTTAGGGTGTCGAGTTACAGAGAGTCTACTGTATTTGATAATTTTTTGTGGTGCTCTTTTTCTCTTGATGCCGGGAGCATGTGCTTATTTTGCTTGATGGTTAATCCAGCCCTGAGTTTAAGTCTATATTTACTCCAAAGATCTGTGTCACTTCTTTTAATCACAAACTTTACATGTTATCAATAACATGCCTACAATAACACAGGTTACTTTTACTTCAATATCATTAAAAATATGTAAAGGAAAAACAAAATTTAAATTTTGTGATTTAAATCAATGATTTTTTTTTTAAAAAATCAAGTTATTTAAATCATGACTTAAATCAAGCTGATTTAAATTGGCATACCTTGCATTAATGTGGACACGCAATCAAACACATTTTACATATATTATCAATATTCCATCGATTATTTTTCCTAAGTAGAAACACAAAGGCTTAAATTGCTAAAATAAAAAAAAAAAGATGACTATTGGAAAGAGTAGCTGAGATAGCTACTACCACCACACCACAATGCAATAAATTTTAATACATCTTGACATTCTGAACTATCTGACACTTTCGCAGCCATGAGAAATTTATTCCAGTCATCTTTATTGGATACTTTACTTCCTATTTCTAGTTTATTCCGAAGTACTGGGTAGCCTGTAACAATGCAAGGTTGATAATGTCTTCCATTGGAAGAGATTAGAGATGCTTCATAAGTAGCTCTTTCATCTAGCGGCAAGGTCTGTTCAACTTGTTGATCCATAGATATAGCCAAAACCCATTCTTTCACTTCTTCATGCTCAGATTCAGTCAAATACATTTCAGATGGAAAAGAAATATTTGTTGGAATATCAGTTCCTTCAAATATAGAATAATCAACACTTTCAGGAGGGGCACTCTCTTCAATAGCCTCACAAATATCAAGATAGTGGTTCCAAAAAACAAAAGCCATGCTTTCCCACCCCACGCTTCGAGCTGCATAGCCAGCTTCAAAAAAAGCTTTGTCACACGGGATGTAGCTGCTGTAGCGTAAGAGACTTACAGACAGTTTTGCTGCCTGTTTCTCTAAATTTGGTTGACACATGGCAGCTGATCTCACTGCATAGTAATGGGACACCACCAACAATGTATTAAAATCTTGACTGGCGGGAATTTCAACATTCTGTATATTCTGACAAAGATCAAACAACACATCTCTTAAATTTGCCCAAGTCTGATAAGCTTCTGCTTTGAAGAGATTTTTAACCCTAAAGATTGCAGAAATTATTTTGTGATAAGTTTCTAAAGACTCTGCATATGCAGGTGCTCCAAATTTAACAAGAACCTGTAAAGATTCTTCAGGTTTTTTTTGATCAATTAGTTCTCTAACGAATAAAATCACATATTGATGGAGAATAGCAGGACCCTGCTTTTCTGCCATTTCAAGACACTTTCCCCATTGCTTCTGTTCAACAAGCATATCCAAAGCAGCGCCAACATCTAGATCAGCTAGCTGATCAGTTCTGCCTTGTGATCTTAAATAGCTTTTATAGCAATTGTCGACATATTCAATAAGCTGAGGACTTAGTTCATTAGCAACTCTTTTTGCTTTGCCCCATTCTTCAGCTAAAATTAGAGCATCAATAGCTGCTTTGACCTTGTTTACTTTTAGATACAGTTGGGCTGCAGATGTATGGCGCTTTATCTGCTGGAGCTTGGGTGCAATCTGTTCAACCATTTCTTCTGTTTTCTGTTGTCCAAGAAATTTCCATGATAAATCTGAAGCTCTCATCCAACACTTATCGACAAAATCATGATTGTCACATTTTGATGGAACAATTTGCAAATAGCAATTGACAGCTTTAGCATATTGCCCTGCTTCTTCCCATGTACGTGCTTGGGTATACAGATGTTCAATGTCTTTAGTTCCTCCACCAGATGTCTCAAGTTCGTATTCTTCTTGTAAGGTAGGAAGTTTTGCAGGAGTATATTCTTTGCAAACTCTCAAAGCATCACTCCACATGCCAGCCTCTTTATAGTATTTGACAGCAAGTTCTGGTCTTTCTGCTCTTAAAAGAAGAGATTCTGCACGTTGAAAATCTTGTTTTTCAAAAGCAAAACGAGCTTGACCTACAAGAACATCTGTAACAGATTCCTTATCATGTGTTTCAGCAACACGTTGAGCACATTCCCAATTCTGACAGTGCACATACATCAAAACAGCCTCTTTGGGCCTTTCTGCTTGGATGAATTCAAGTTCAGCTTCATGAAATTTGCCCTCATCTTCCAGAAACATGGCATATTTCAAGTGTATGTCAGGTAATTTATTTTTTGCAGCTGTTTGTGCCAGTTCAAATGCAAACTCAAATGCACAGTTTTCAGCTGCATAATCAATAGCACTTTCCAAAAGCCCAAATTTATTCAACAGTTTTACAGCTGAATCACCCCCAAGGTTCTTAGCCCAAAGATAGGCAACTTGTTTTGCAGCAACAGGAGTTCCTTTTGTATTAGCTACTCTGAATGCATCTTCCCACATATCAACATTTCGATACATATTAACAACTGCTTTCCAATCATCAGTAGCAAGATAGTATTGTTCTGCTTGAAAAAATGTTCCTTCTGACTCTAGTTGTTTAGCTAAATGCTGATATGTTTCTTGTAAGGTATGAGGGAAGTGCTGCTTAACCAACTGAATAACATGATCATATTGCTTACGATTTTTATACATAGTGACAGCAAGTTCAGGTTGTTGGGCTGAAATATATAGCTTTTCAGCATCTTTATAGTTTCCTTCCATTTCTAGATTTTTAGCCCGAGATAAATACATTGCAGTCACTTCTTCTGGATCTAAATACTGGGATGCTAATTTATATGCTTTGTCCCAAACACCAATTTTATTGTACATTTCAATGGCTTCTCTCACCATTCCTCCTTCTACTAGTAGATGCTCTGCTAGATCATATGAACCAACTAAATAGTAGTGTTGTGCCATAACTTTAAAATATTTACTGATTGAAACTGGATCATCAACTATTTCCATAATGTCTACAGCTTTCTTCCAAAGTTTCCCATTCACAGCAGCATCTAAAGCCTTTATAGTTTTGCCTGCTTCAATATAATGATGTATCGCTGCTTCTAATTGTTTAACAGACATTAGATAATCCCCCCATTCTTCTTCTAAGAGAACAACTTCCTCTGGGAAAGCTCTTCGAGCTAATTCAACTGCTCTGGAAAATGCATTTCCCAATCTATAGCATTCCAGAGCTTTTCTATAATCCGTTATTTTCTCATACAAATCTCCAGCATGTTCATAAAATTCACCTTTCATCAACGAAGAGGCTATTTTTTGTACAAGTTGATCATTTTCAGCAAGTACAGGCATGGTACTGATCACTCTCGCAGCACGAGAAGGAAGACCAGAAGAAAGATACATATCAATAGCATTCTCATAGTCACCTTCCCTTTCCTTCAGCTCTCCGGCTTTTTCCTCTTGATCAGTTTCCAGCAACCAATGAAGATATAGTTCTTGCAGCTCATTAAATTTAGGATGATCTCTCATTTTAGCAAGTTCTAAAGCTTGTTCCCATTTATGATGATCTTGATACATTTTTATAGCATCATCTATCTTGTCTTGTTCTAGATATATTTGTTCAGCAAGCTTGAAGTCTTTTAATAGAATAGCCAATCTGGCCTTCACTATATAATGATTGAAATTTGAGCCATTAACTGAAAATGATGCTTCTTCCATTATAGCAATCGTTTCTCTCAGGTACTGTGCTTTTGACATATTTCCCAGAGCTGCATAACAGCGTTCTGCAAGAGGCAACATCTGCGCATCCAATGCAAGTTTTGCAAGATTATGCCACATATCCTCTGTTTCTTCTGAATATCCTAATGTTTCTAAATACACTGCAGCTCTTTTGAAACCTCTGTTGTTGATTGCAGTTCCAAATTCAATTAAGCCTTCATCAAGGCCATACGTGATCGTAGACATTCCTTCTCGAACGATAACATCAGTTTTATTATCATAACGTTGGATTTCTGTAATTTCACCTTTTATAGGAACTACAGTTACTTTGTCAGGTGAATTGATGTTGTACCAAACACAAAGACTGCTTCGATTTTGGGCAACAACAACATCACTGTTTGGAACCCATTGAACGAAGGAACAATAATTTAGCATAGCTTTTTTTTCAGTAGTAGAAACACATGCTAATGTAAGTCGTTGACGTTTATCACGGAATAAAAGTTTGTTTCCCATCTCGTTTAGTTCCAACCAATCAATTTTTGAATCGTGTGATAATTGTGTCAATATCTGTTCACTGTTTATATCCATGATAACAATTGTTTTGAGATCAATCAAATATGCTAATGTCTTGTTTTTTTTTCCATTTTCTTGTTCCGAGAATCGAATACTTATGACGTGAGGACTAGTGAGCTCAGTTCGTACACACCCTGATATTTTATTAACGCCATATTCCACGATTGACATTTCACCTGCATTAAAAATCAAACAAACATTTTCATATCCAAAATAAAATTTTTCTCTACCACTTACAGAACTCCAAGGTATCTCGCTCATTTCTCCAAGTTCCATGTCTGCAACTAACAGAGTTAAGGCTGTTCTGCCTACAATATACCTATCTTTTCCATGAACTTTGATATCAATGATTTTATGACCATACTTTGATTTCAACACACATTGCAAATCATTGGCAACGTGTTTAATAATGGCTTGACTCGAATCAACAAAATTAATTAGAAACTTTTTTTTGTACATATACTTCTTTAAACTGCAGTTGAACAAATCTACTACTCCACATAAAGTGCCAACAGTCAACTTGGAGCCATCTCTTGTCCACGCAAGACAAGAGGTAGAATACCAATTTTCAACTTCTTTTGGCTTTCCTTCCTCCCACTCGACTGATTCCACATTGAATGAGAATATTCTCAATCTATTGAAAC
Source organism: Pholcus phalangioides (assembly GCF_987345545.1). Lineage (NCBI taxonomy): Eukaryota > Metazoa > Arthropoda > Arachnida > Araneae > Pholcidae > Pholcus > Pholcus phalangioides. The sequence goes on along the minus strand of NW_028301615.1, from coordinate 9,898,316 downwards.
TGCCAAATACAACAGAATGGCCACTCGGACTGCATACTGCCGAAGCAAAATCAATGTCATTACTGTTGCGGCTGAAGTCAAACCTTTTCATAACTGATCCATCTAGCGAATAAACAATTATCATTTTATCACATCCTCCAGCAAGAATAGCATTTGATGCCCACGCTAATGCGTAGGGAGGACAGCTATGGGATAATATTTTTCCTTGAATCTCTCCAGAGCCTTCATCATCAAAAAAGAATCTTATAACAGATCCATCGGCATGCCCAGATAATACTCCTTTACCCGAAACATTTGTCGTAATAGCAACTACGTATGAATCTGATGAGTAAAGAGATGATGACTTGTTATTTTTCAAATGGGCTACTCTGACTTTGCCTTCCTCTAGGCCAATAACGAGAGGGCCTTCACTGGGCCAGACCATGCAAGTGACAGCACTGTGTAAAGCAAACTTATTACAGATCACCTTCTTGTCTCCCCACTCTTCCCCTATGCGATACACGAATACGATGCAATCCGTCTGCCCGATCGCTATTTTCGTCGAGTCGGGCGAAAAAGTGATGGCTTTCACATAATAGCTTTTTCTCGAGGCAGCGGGATCTGCCGGCTTGGTGGAAAATTTCTCCCGCCGCTCACCGAATTCATCGAAGAGTAGAATAACCCGATCCGATGTGCATACTGCCAGTTTTTTACAGTTCGGAGACCAACACATCGCCATTATTTTAGCTTCCTCGTTCTGGGCAGGCAGTATGCTTTTCACTCTTTTTAAGCGCATAATTTCTTCTAAAAAATAAACCGAAATTTTCTGTAGCAAACAATAAAAGTTGGAAGGGGAGGGGGTGTTCGAAAAACTTGGAATTTTCCGATTTAATTGTATTTTATGTTGATATAGCGTTGCTAGGCAACTGCCACTGATTATGTTGATTTGAATTTTTCTAATGAGGAAAACAATTTTTTACAGATATATGTACACGAAAAAAAAAATTTCCTAATGAAAATTTATTAGTGAAGTGAAGTTGGAAAAACAATTACGAATTTCTCTTTTTCCATTGAAAATTCGAGCTTCAATCTCAAATATTTTCATCCTTCTTTTCACAGAAATCGTGGCACCCGACTCCCTTCAACACGGAGCAAAAACTGAACTGAGTAAATACCTTGTTGGATAATCATTCCGTTCGCTTTCCGAAAGATCAGTGTGAATAAAAGTTGACAGAGCTTGGAATAAAGCCCTGTATAATTGAAGAAGAAGACAGAGCTTGGAAAGGGAATAAAATCAGATGCTCCAAGTCCCAATATGGAGTGCTTGGGTGAGTGCAATTAGAATATTTTCCGTGAACAATGAATTTTTCTTGTCTTCTCTGATGAATGTCATCGTCTGCTTGTCCTCCAACATGGCCCGGAAGCGAAGTTATGGTGGCAAAAGATCAGTTATTGTTTCTATCGTTACCCGTTCACGAACTATGTCTTTTTAGAAGTTAACGCTGGGCAAGCAAACCTTCCTTATTGTGCTGCGACTGAATGGATAGGTAGTAGTTTCAGGCAACCCCCTTCAACAAAGCTACACCAGATCTTACCGGATGGGGGAGGTTTATTCGCTTAAAACCACGTGTGTTTCAGATCAAATAAACAAATAAATTCTACACTAAGCCTACATGCACCGAAATTAAACCTTCATACGAAAAGATGTTTTGCTTTCTTATTTGAACAATTCCATACAGCGAGGGAGTTTGTTTACAAGAGCTGCAAACCCCTCCCCGATTTATTTTTTAAAATTATTTTAGCATTTCTTACTGAGGCTAGAGTACAATGGCATCATAAGAATCATACCTTTTTGTTGACAATTCTGATATTTCTCAGATCTTTCAAGTTGAAAACTAGATGTCTGCGGTCAGCCAGGGCTAGCAGGCATTTTGGCGCCCCCCCTTGTTATGGTGAAAGAGGTGTTGAAGGGTGAAATTTGCACCCTCTCTGGTACGGCGCCCGGCACACAAGACCCCACCTGCTCCCCCCCCCCAGTGGTGGCCCTGATTATTACCCATTTAACCAACTAGACAAAGCCTAGGTACCAGGTTAACATAGTTTACCCAGCGCGACCCAACCCGCAAGGGTAAAAGGCTTACATCCCTGGAGGGACAGAGTCTGGGCCATGTGTGGTTTGTCAGGTTAACATAGTTAACAGATAGAAATTTGTACTGGTGCCTAAAATTTTCTAGGACTAAATTTTCCTTATATTAAATTTTAGTCAGATGACAATGCAGAATTTTCTGATTTTTTATAAAAGGAGGGGTGGTCACAAGTCTCACAAAACTATTTTGAAAGCAGAGGATAGGGAGCCGAACATTTATTCACTGTACGGCAGAAGACTTGCAGTCAGTGGGGTAGCCAGGTTTTGGTCAGTGGGGGGAAACAAAATTCATAAATGCCATTTTTTTGTTCCTACTTCAGGCGCAAACTTAAAATTTTGCATTAGTAGAAAAAACTTGAAACACTTAAAATCAAATTAAATTATTTTCTGTTTTCAGTTGTTATTTTTCAAGTAAAATTAATTACTTTTCAAGTGATTAATTTATTTTAATCTTTTAATTAAGGGGCCATTCGAGTATTGCGTCAGCAAATTTTTAGCCATTTTTGACCCCCTCCTCTCCTTGTCAGCGAAATTTCGTCAGCAATACCCGTTACTTCCTAACATATTGGTGGGATCAAAAACGTATGCGGGAGGAGGAGCCTAGGGAGCTCGTGTGCCTCTCTCCCCACAGGAAAAAAAATTTGTTTAATGCAAAATATATATATTTTTATTAATTAATTTCGAAAGAAAATACCTTTATATGTTATAATCGATTTCGGTCGATTTCAATGTTATTTGAAGGGTAAGAACTCAAAAATATTTCTTTAAGAAATTCATTGCAACCCACCCCTTCTATTCATATATAGTAAATCCTTGACCTGCAGATCAAATGTGGCAAGGGCGTAGCGAGGGGGGGGGGACTTGGGGGGTCTGGTCTTCCCCCCCCCCCCCCCGAAATGTGAGAAAACGACCCAGAAAAGGGAAAAAGATGGCCAAATCCATTGTTCTGTCACTTTGGTCTTCCCCCCCCCCGAAATAAAAGTGGTTCCCCCCCCCCCCCCCCCCTGAACGAAATTTCTGGCTACGCCCCTGAAATGTTGTCCTGAAGTTTATCTGATATGGCTTGGCTCCTCAAACCTAATTTTGTGAAAATGAACTAAGTGGCACATTTACAAATCACTTAAATGACCCATTGCACAATTCCAGAGTATTTAAGTGGCCTGTGGCACATTTTCAGATCACATTCACATTCAAAGATCACTTAAGTAACCCACAACACAGTTACAGAACACTTAAACGATTCGTGGCACATTTAAAGATCCCTTGAGTGGCAAGTGGCACAGTTTTAGAGCACTTAAGTGGCCCCCAGTGCGGTTCTACATCACCCAAGTTACCCACGGAACATTACCAGATTACTTAAGTGATCCGTGGCATAATTATGTATCACTTGAGTGATGCGTGGCACAGTTCTAGAACCCTTAAGCAACCCGTACACATTTCCATAGCACTTAAGTAGCCTGAACACATTTCCCAATCACTTGAAAAATCTGTGAAATATTTAGAGATTACTAAAGTGGTTCTGTAGGGGACTTATCAATAGGGAAAATGTTAGTGGACGTGCCCAATAACTATCCAAACGTTTTTCAGAATAAGATGCCATTCAGAATATTTTAGATCTTCATGAAGGGGGTGGTTGATGACAGAAGTATCATCCAAACCCCCTCCCACTGTGTCATAAAAAGTCGGAAAACGGAAACCCCCTCCCCCATCGATGCTCACGTAATACTTGAAGAACCCCTAATTTTAAAAAGATGTAAATACTATTTCATGTTTTTTGTACTTTTTTTATACAAATACAAACACCAGAAACACAACTGGGAAAAAATTTTGATTCAAATATAAAAAAGTAGAGGTAAATAAAATAAAAAAAAAATTATACATTATCTTTAAAATTATTCCAAGATACGAAAGTACAGAAAAATCTTCAGTCTTCTATCCAATCGCTTTTACCATGTTACAATCTAATCGTAAGCACACATCGTACATGCACTTACAAGACTTTTCTCTTAAAGAATTTGTAACAAATTTGTGCGTGCTAGAAAGTTCTTGCTTATATTATGCGTGACCATAACGTATCTATTATGTCATATTTATGCGTGATTTGTGTTCGAGAAGTTTTGCCATCTGTCTTCCATAATAGAAGAAAAGCTGGCAGATGCTTGAAGTTTCGTGCTATGCAAATACCACGGTGAAAGCCTGCCTTCTCTCAGCAGGGAAACTTGTCAAATGAAAGATTGGTTAGCATTGGTACCTCGAAATGGGAAAAACAAAGAAAAAAAAACTCCTTCCAGTCAACCACCACTCTGCCGCTAGTAGGGTTTAAACTGTGATCATCGCGAAATAAGTCCATCACGATGCTCACACGACCGCACAGTGTCAATCACCTACTACTGGATTGCAGACGTACAAGCAGAGGGTGCTATAAATCCAAAAAAGTTTGGGAACCACTACTTCAAACGAATTGGTGTGTGCCGGAAATCTGTCATATGTGTCCATAATGTATTTTAAGTATGTCTGAGGCGTGTTTGAAATGCCACTGCATATCTTCCGAATCAAAGTAAAGGTGGCAGGTGTATGAATTGATTGAAATAATTTTTTTGTTTCATGGTCTAACCTACTTTCTTTGGAGAAACTGTTTGAAGAGGAGTTCTCTCGGATCGAAGTTAAAAAACCTAAGGCATTGTGTGCACAGTATATTTATATTAACGGTGTGTGTTTTATAACAAATCAGAGAAGAATGAAAATATATCGCATGATTAATGATGCTGACTAGCACTGGGGGGGGGGGGGCCCTCAATTTTTCCATGTGCGGCGTTCCCTTACCCTAATCAACGCTTGTTCTCAGCTCCCCAGAGCAGTTTAACAAAGAATCTCTTTTATAAACCCTCGGGTTGCTCCACGGTGCCCCAATAAAAATTGACGGCTCGCAGTTTGAGAACCCTTGGACTAGGGAGTTCTTGGTTTTTTCCCTTGTTTGACCAGAGGGTCTTCGGGTAAGTGTTGGCACACCGCTCGTGAGGAAAGTCCATATTAGTAAACATCATAAGCCCTCGGATAAGTGCTAATTGAAGAACATTAAGTAATCATTTAAGAGTAGACTGAAAATTTCGCGGCCACTTTTTGTTTTTCCTGAAATAATACACGTATGTATCATTAGTTACTTCTAAATTTTCTACATAATACCTGGGCAATTCCAGGCCCGGTACAGATACCTCAAGTGCAGAAGGGACTTCATAAAGATGAGATTCAATTAACATTTCCTAGAGTAAACTGTTAGGCAGGCATTTTTAAACAGGTGGGGGCCTCAAAAAAAATCCCTTTGATGCTCATAAAATGATCCTGTGTAGACCATCAATGTGTTGGTGTGAGAAATAAAAATAATGCCTGGAATTCTGCTCTAAAAAGCAATGAGTATATATAGTGCCTTTATATTTTATTTTGGAAATTCTCAATGGATTCTCAAATTGTTCATTGGGGCTCATTGCCAACGTTTTTTGAGGGGTATAACAACGCATTGATGCATGCTCATTCAGTTTTGAAGTGGTTCTTTTTTACATTAAGCCAGGGGTTCTCAAACTGTGCGTCGCTGCAAACTGGTGCACCTCCAATCTTTTTCTGGGGTGCCATGGAGCGGTGACTCTCACAAAGGTTCTTTAAAAATATTTTTTGTTAAAAAGCTCTAGGGAGATGGCATTGGACAAGCAAATGAATTGAATTGAATTGAATTGAATTGAATAAGGAAAAGGTGTGGCTTGGGTAGATAAAGTTTGAGAACCTCTGCGTTAGGCTATTCTAGGCAGCAGAGTTTAAGCTATGGTTGCATTTTTTGTAATATGCGAAAGAAATACTAGCCACTTTTTCAAAAATACGTACTGGAGGTACGAAACAAGTATACATCCATCAATCATTAGCATTTCAGCATTTTGCTAAAGCTTTTTCCCCTTTCTGCTTTTTTGCTAAAGGAATTTTTTATCTAGCTCAAACCTTGCCGGGCAACCGGAGATAAACGATGACATAGTCAGGGGCACCACGTATGCCAAAAGTTTAAGAAACACTGGATTAATTGGACATGAGTCATCACACACTACTTCTCCAAACACCAACTCTGGCCATATCCAGTGTCACAACTAGGGGGGAGCAGGTGGGTCTGCCGCTTCGGGCACTGGACCAAAAGGGATGCAAATTTCACGCTTTTACCTCTCTTTCAACATTACGAGGGGGCACCAAAATGCATGCTTGCCCCTTCTGACCAAGCTTCTAGTTGCGGCTCTGGCAATTTTTTGGAAATTCCTATCGCAATATTGCAATTTACTGCCATTAATGAGATGGGTTGGAAATGAAGGCACTGTCTATCTGTGGTCAACTCAAGTTCGTTAAGTAAATACTTTATATCCTACTAAATTGCAACTCCCTAATACTTTATAATTTACAGTTGTGTAATATATAAAAGTATGTATTTCAAACCCCTGATTAACGGTCACCCCTCTTTCAAGGATAAATTTTTAGTCCCGTCGGTGTCCGCAAAAGAGAGGTTTTACTGTATATACCAATAAAAATTTTCAGGTAGTTAAATTATTTAATTTTCTGTAACAATATTTGCTGTTTGAAATTAATTCGGAGTTGAAGAAAGACAACCCAAAAGTTGACCCATTTTTGACCACTCTTACAATTCGTGACCAAATCACTTTTTTTTTAATATATGGTGACTGGCTATTCGAATAACATATTTTTGAAGTTTCAAAAAATTGGACATGAATTGAGCACGTTTTTCTTCGTAATTAAAATAAATTTTCCAATTAACTGAATTTCTAATTAATGTTCTGTCTTAAGACTATTCCCCTTTTTGGATTCGCACCTGTCCGAGGGAGTTCCAGCGGCCAACATTTTTTTAATATATATTTGTGCAATAAATTTTGCTTTGACTAAATTCGATTCAACAAGGAAAAAGGGTCTCGCTCTTGGATGAGGGTAGAAGGTCCTGGGGAAACATGGGGGGCAGCACGAGAAGAGAATATGGTGTCTTAAGACTGTCATGGGCCCCCGGGCCAAGTGGTTTTCCAGAGGCCCAACCTGGTAAATCCTAGAAAATTTCAACCGGATCTCATTTTTGTGGGGCCTCTCTTCTCTTGAGGGCCCATGTGTTAAGACAGCACTGACTGATGCCCCGAACTCCGAGCTAGAGGGGTGCGTAAATGTTATCCTTTCATCTTTCCTCAATATTAAAAGGGGGGGGGGCCGAAATGAGTGCTTGTCCCGGCTGACCACGCATGTCGTTGTGGCCCTGTACATCAGTATTTATGTTGCAAGGTTTAAGGTTCATACAGGGCCGCAGCTGGATACTTTTTTAACTGGAGCTAGCAAGCTTTTGTCATTCCAGTGTAAGGAAAGGTTAAAAGGAGTGGTTAAAGGGATAATTCGGCATCCCTTTTTGTTCAGTACCCGTTACAATGGACCTCCTTTCCCTAGTTGCGGCTTTGTGTGTGTGTGTATATAAATCAAAAACTGCTTGAGAAGTGCAATATGGTTTTGGTTAGGTTGTGTGTGGGCAAATAATTAACGATTAGGTTTGGTGATTTCGATGATACCCAATAGCATTCAATTGTCTTCTGTATTTTTAGGGGCATGCAGAGGCATAAACCCTAGTTAAAACCCATACAAAACTCAGCAAAGAGCTAGAAATGAAATTGCTTCATTTTTCAAAAACAATTACACTGGTATTGAACAGTAAAATGTAAACAAATTCCTTTAAAAAAAGGGATGGCAATGCAGTAAAATCATCCAATTCACCTTGACCTCCAATGTAAATAAACATCGGAGCTTGTAATTTACACATTTTTATAAATCATTGTTTGTAGCAAAACGTCAAAATCTGGCTGTTCCAGCATTAAAAAAGTGTTAAACAAAGAGACGTGGTGCAAACCTGGAATTTTTTTTCAGAAAACGCAATCACATTTTATGTATGTGACATAGATGAATAAGCCTGACTAATGAATGAGGCTAATAAAATTTTGAAAAAAAAATTTTTTTTCTTATGAAAAACTATTTTTTTGTTCATGTCCCAAAGTTTTTCCCATTTTAAAATGTCCACTCTGTTACGGTCATTTGGGAAATATATTTTTATACCAGATTAAATCTGATAACACTTTGGAGCTCATTGAAAGGTTTACTTTTAATGCTTGATCAACTATTTTGGATTTGACTTTTGCAAAATGACTTAATATTCATTTTATGTCTTTAGTACCAATTTTTTCTCTGTCAGATGTCCACTCTGTTACGTCATTATCATAAATAATTAAGACCTTTTTTTTCATCTATATCAGCATGTAGTGATAGCACATGGAGATATGCTTCAAAATATAATAAAAGTTTTCACAAATCATTTAAATTTATAATGGAAAAAAAATAATTTAGGCTAATTTGTCCACTCTGTTACGTCTTCCAAAAATTCAACCAACCCAACAGAATGGAAACTATGATTTAAAGTAAAGTTTTCTTAGTTAAGAGGTTTTGAAGTTTCATGTTAAATTTAATAAGTTATCTATTCAATTTAAACCCTTTACCACATTCTCCATCATATTATTTCAGGGAAATTCAAAAATTAAATAGTATAGATCATCAAAGTCACTGCCAGGCACAGATCCAGGGAGATGTGGCGTAAGGGGCATTTTAGTATGAATAACGGTCGTTCTATGGGACAGCAGAACAATTATTTCCCTATATTATTTTTGTTTCCTGGCTCTATCCCCCCCCCCCCTCCAAGTCTCATTGGATATACTCTGGATCACTAATGTGAGAGAGACATAAACGCGAGATTTATACCAACATCAAATCTCCATTCAATTTCAACGAAAAATTTTGAAGTAAAAAAAAGTTGGGAATAAGGAAACACACACATATGCTTATGTTGGCAGCACAGTAATTTGGTATATAAATGGATTTCACTATATAAACTGAGATTAATCCAAACAACTCCTGAAACCATAGTTGATGATGTCATAGGTCTAATCCTGTATGTATGGCAAACGTTTGAATTGTCATGACAAGATGGTATCTATGAATGAAATTTCTAAATCACTGGATGGAATAGCACTGTACAGTGTGAAGAATGGCAGCGCAAACAAGAAAAAGTAGAAAAGAATGGTAAAATGATAGACGTTACAAAAATAACAAAAGAGCAGAGATTGTGGAACATAACAGACTTAATCAATGTTTTCCAAAAAGAAATGAAATTGTTCAAGAAACACATTTTTAACATCCAACACCAATATAGAGCTTACCAAATGTGTATTAGAAACATACAAAAACATGAAGCTGTCCTTCATGTGTATTCCAGTGAAAATTACAATTGCAAATTATCTGAAGAAGTGCAAAGTCATCATTTCAGTGGGTCAAGAAATCAAGTATGTCTTCATACCTGTGTGCTGTATGTTGCAGAATGTGAGAAGCAGGGTTGACAGGTTTTGACGGTTTAAACCGCCACATCAAAAACCCTCCATCAGAAACCTGTATCAAAAACTGTCAAAAACCTCAAATACTGCTTTTCAACATATAAATTCCCATTCAAAATACGCACATTGATTGCATGTAATGCTTAAAGTGACTATGCAATACATAATGTGTGATTTTAAAGTAATCTCCCCCCCCTCTACGTAATTATTTTGGACAATTATATACATGTATATATACTTGTAAAATATAGAATTTGAGTAGAGCATAGCATAAAACTACAGAAGGATATATAATGTATTCAAGATAGTTTCAACCTTCTAAAATTTCTTCAACTGTTTATTTATATATGAATATATAGAAGGGGGGCAAAGCCAACCCTCCATCCCAACTCCTTCAATGGAGCTAACTACTCCTCACATCTTCTTTAATTATAAAGCAAAATATTCCTCAGGCACTGCGAATGCTTGCGAAATAGTTATTCATTGCCAGTTTTCCATTCTGATTTCGATAAGAAATGCACTGCCATCATAAATACAACAGAATACTCGATGCACCACAATACATACGTGATGCACCACGATAGGCAATACAGCACAATAAGTAATGCACCACTATATGCAATGCACCACCATATCAGCAATACGGCAGATTAAGTAGTGATTCACTACATACGGTGTATCACAACACGCAAAGCACCACTATCGGCAATAAAGCACAATACTCAATCCACCGCTATATGCAGTGCACCACAATACAGCACAAAATGTGATGTACCACCATCGGCAATGCAGCGATAAGCAATGCACCAACATCAGCAATACTGTAAAATAAGTAGTGTACCACGCATGATAAGGAATGCACCACAATATGCAATACATCGCAATAGGCAAAGTACCATAATATGTACCACAATACACCATAAGCACATCATTACAATATGCAATACAGCACAATATGCAATGCACCACAGTATGCAATGTATCGCATTGAACAAAACAAAATAATACGCAATGCACCACAATACGCAATAAGCACTGCGTTGCAATAAGCAAGACAGCATGCGATGCGCTACAATATGGAATGCACCACTATTTGCAATACACCACAATAAACAATACACCCCAATATGAAATAAGCACTCATTAAAATGAGTAATACAGCACACGATGCACTACAATACGCAACACATTAAAATCAGTAATGCACCAACATTTGCAGTGCACCACAATAAGCAATACAGTATAATATGCAATCCACCACAATAAGCAATACAATATAATATGCAATCCATCACAATACGCAAACACGATGTATCGCATCAAGCAAAGCAGAATAATACGCAATGCACCTCAATACGCAATAAGAACTGCATTACAATAAGCAATACAGCACGTTATGCACTACAGTACGTAATGCATAACAGTACAAATCAACAACCAGCCAAATCAGAAATGCAATGCAATTAGTGAAACATCGCAATAAGCAATTTACCACAATACGCTATACAGACTTCATAGGACTGCATTATAATAAGCAATACAGCATGCGATGCACTAAAGTCAACATTGTATTGGCAGTGGACCACAATAAGTAATACAGCACAATACATAATACAGTGCATCACAATAAGCAATACAGCATGCAATGCACTATAATACGTGATGCATAACAATACACAATGCACCATATTGCAGTGCACTATAATACGTGATGCATAACAATACACAATGCACCATATTGCAGTGCACTACAATAAGGCCTACAGCACAATAAGCAGTAGACACAGCATTATAATAAGTAATACGGAACACGATGTACTACGTAATGCACACAATACGCAATGCAACACAATTAGAAGTGCACCACACAATACACAATGTACCATACAATGCGCATACTGCATTGATGCATAACAATACGCAATGCACCACATTCACCATATTGCAGTGCACCACAATAAGCAGTAGGCACGACATTATAATAAGCAATACAGCACACGATGTACGTACAACACGCAATGTAGCACAAAACGCAATACGTACTTCATTATAATAAGCAATACGGTATGCGATGTACTACGACACGTAATGCATAACAATACGCAAAACACACCATAATAAGCAATACAGCTCAATACACAGTAAATCACTATACATCGCAATAAGCACCACAATACGCAATACACACCATAATAAGCAATACAGCTCAATACGCAATAAAGCACTATACATCGCAATAAGCACCACAATACGCCGTAACCACTGAAGCACAATGAGCAAGCGATACACTATAATTATCAATGCATTATATAATCAGCGATGCACAACTATTTGCAGTACACCACAATAAGCAATACAGCCCAATGCGCCACAATACGCAATAAGCACTGCATTGCAATGAAAAATTCAGTACGCGATATACTATAATGCATAACAATTAGCAACGCACCACAATAAGCAATACAGAACGCGATGCACCACAATACATATAACTATATGCAATACAGTACAATACGCGATGCATCATATAAGCAAAGCACCATAATAAGCAATGCATTAGAATAAGCAATACAGCATGCGATGCATTACAATACGCAATGCACCAAAAATAGCAATATACCACTATTTACAGTGCCCCACAGTACAGCATAAAATGTAATGCACCACAATACGTGATGTATCTCAATAAGCGAAGCACCATAATATACGCATAAAGTACTGTATTACAGTGAGCAATATATCGCGCGATGCGCTGCAATGTGCAATGCACCACAATAAGCAATACAGCATAATACGCAATGCTACACCATTGGCGATTCGGTGCGATAAGCAATGCACCACTATATCAGGGCACCACATTAAGGAATACGGCACAATACTTAATGCACCTCCATCGGCAATACAGGACAGTGCTTATTGCACCACCATCGGCAATGCAGCACAATAATTAGTGCACCCCCATATTCAAAGCACCGCAATAAGCAATGCACTATATTCAGTGCATCACATTAAGCACAATACGCAATACACTACAATAAGCAAAACAACACAATGCGTAATTTACCCCCATCGGCAATACGGCACAATAACAAATACACCACCACCGTAGGCAATACAGCACAATAATCAATGCACCACAATACGCAATGAACCACAATACACCATAAGCACTGCTTTAGAATAAGCAATATGGCACGTGATTCACTAAAATTTGTAATGCATAACAATGCGCAATTGGCCAATATTTACAGTGCACCACAATAAGCAATGCAGCACAATACCCCCATGCACCGTATAATGCGCATCATCACAATGCATCACACTAAACAAAGCACCATAATACGCAATGAGCCAAAATAATCCATAAGCACTGCATTACAATAAGCAAAATCACCATGAAAAGCACTATAGTACGCAATGCACCACAATACGCATTACAATGAGCAATGCAGCACATAATGCACCACAATATGCAATGCACCACAATCAGTAATGCACCATTATTTTTGCAGTGCCACAATAAGCAATGCAGCACAATGCGCAATGAGAAGCAAGTATTCATCCTTGACTCAAAATGAAACCTGTCAATTTCCTCATAAAGAGATCTGTCCAATGCTCCGCCCGGACCCTGTGTGTTGGGAGCACTGGTGATGTACACATACCTCTGGGTACATGCACAAAGCGTGATCCTTACAGGTCAAGCGGTTCCCGATGTCCTCAGGAGTTGAATGAAAACTCGACCCAAAATCGTTACCGACTTCCGTAACATAAAAACGTCACCCATTTCCTTAACATAAAATCGTCACTATTTTGGTTGCTTCGAAACAGGCCCTTTTCGAGTTTGTGATTTTATATTATAGAGTAATATTTGCATATCAATATCAGCTCTACTTTTTTTTACAACAGATACATGTTTAAAAAGTTCTTTCATGCTTGCTATATATGCTAGCCGCTGTGGTGGTCGAGTGGTTATAGTGACGGACTCGCGATGCGAGGATCCGGGTTCGAACCCCACAGTGGTGGTCGGCTGAAGTTGGTTTTCTGTGGTTCCCAACTTCAAGGCGCAAATGCGAGCCGATCTCCCCGTTAAAAAGTCTCGCCACAGAGAGCAACAGTCCTACAACGATAAATCATTCAATCATAACACTTCACTCATAGTTAGAAAAACTAGTGGCAGATGGCAGCACTACACATAACAAGCATTACAGAAAAACAACAAAAACTTCACGTCAGGTTTCACTACACGTACACGCACATTCCCGCATGTACCGATTCGTTGGGGGGTTCCGCGGGGGGGAGGGGTGGGCGGAGTGCATGTGTGGTGTAGTAGTAGTAGGTAGGGCCTCCAAAAATGGCTCGGGGATCGATGATGTTCTTAAGTCAGCCACCTCGTTGGGCAATTTGCCTGTTGTGGCGTTGTATTTGTATATATAATGTTGATTTCTGTTGTTATTATATTATCTAGACAATCCCAGATATTTAAAACAATATTCTTATTGTACATAACATTAGAATATATATATATCCAGCAATCAAAATACCAAATTATACTAAAATAATTTTTCCCTTGAAAAATTAATTAGTTTATTATTAGTCAAAATTTTTCATTGTTACCACAGTTTATATTCTTGGGTTACATTCTGGTGGTATATTTTTAAATGATGAGTGTTTTTTTTCCCCTCCAAAAAGGCCTTATGAAAGTAGCCTGAATATACATATTTTTTATGTAAAGTATCTTAGTTACTTAACTTATATTACAATATCAAAATTGCTAATTCTTACATTTTCTCACCTTGGGCTATGCATTCTGACGTTCTATTTTTAGAAAATTCATGAATGGGGATTGCATCACGTCTAAATGTAGTGGTGTATTATCTCACAGGTTTTTGTTTTTCCTTCACCAAAAAGCAGTAACAGTAGTGACTGCATTATCATGCTAGGGGCAGATGGTCTTATAATCCAATAAAGACACCAGCTGCCCTTAGAGGACAAAGACCAGTGTACTAGAGAAAAGTCCAACTTTGCTATTTGTTGTTTGAATTGTAAAGTAGTGAGGATTAATATGGAAACCAGGTTCAGAAATTTCATTTGGTATTTTTTTATGTTTAGTGAAACCAATTTCTAAGAAATCATAAATATTTAGTCTATTATTAGTTTATAATATAATGAATCGTGATGGAAGGCCACAGCATATAGCCTGGCAAAATTTTAATAAAGTAGAGAAAAATGGAAAGATATATGCAAAATGCATTAATTGTGGAGTTATGCGATGTAATCGTGTGGACAGGATGAAGAGCCATATAGCTCAGTGTATTGAAAGGGGCAATGATGTTGAACAAATACGTGATGTACAAAAAGCAACTACATCAACATCTACAGAGTCCACTGCTTCACAGCCTATTATTTTGTTGGAATCAACAGAACCTGAAATTTTCACTCAAAAAAAAGAAACAAAAAATTGATGACTTCATTGTGAAATCAAATTCTGCTACAACTAAAAAAATTGATTTATTAGTGGCAAAGTTTTTTTATGCCAATAATATCCCATTCAGTGTTGTTGAACATTCAAGTTTCAAAGATCTAGTTGCTGCTTTGTTACCTGGTTATAATACCCCAAGTAGAAAAGCTTTGACTCAGTCATTGCTTGATGAAGTTACAAGAGAGGTTGAGAAAACTGCAAAAGACAATCTCAGTGGAAAAGCTGTAACTTTAATTGAAGATGGATGGAGCAATATTCATAACGATCCAGTCATAGCTACATGTATATATTCTGAAGGTAAATCCTATTTTCTTGAAGCTGTTGAGTGTGGTGCTATTATGAAAAATGCAGATTACCATATGCAAATAATTGACAATTCCTTATGTTTGGCCCACGATAAATATTCTTGTGAAGTAAAGGCAGTTGTAACTAATAATGCGAAAGTAATGGAGAAAGCCAGGCAACTTTTGCTTAATGAGATTGACCAAAATTTAATAGCATATGGGTGCTCTTCTCATTAGCTCAACTTACTCGGACAAGATCTAACACCTGAAGCTGTGCTCAAACAGGTGGTTAAAATACAAAAATACTTTAGAAACCATCATTTGCCTTCGGGATGGCTTAATGAACATATGGGGTCAATAAAACCCCTAATTACCTGATGATACTCGATGGAAGAGTACACTTACTTGTCTTGAAACATTTTTACACAATAGGCCATTTTTTCAGAAAATAGTAGAAGATCACGAAAATGACATTGACAAAGGAATTGTTATTTTAATCAACAATTATAATTTATACAAACAGTGTAAAGATCTTTCATTCCAACTCAAGCCAATAAGTGTTGCATTGGATATTCTTCAAATAGATACAGCTACAATTGCTGACTCATGCCGTGTTTGGCTAAGCCTTCTCAAAGAAAGTGCTCTTCAGCCTCATATTGAAAAGATACAAAACAGGATGGACCAGAGTCTGAGACCATTTCATTATTTGGCATATAATTTGCACCCAAAATATAAAGGTGAAGGACTGACTGATGTGCAAAGTGATTTGGCTTGCACATGGGCAACAAAGAAAATTAACGGTTGTCTGCCATTGTTAATTTCATATGAAGCAGAAGAAACTCCTTTTCCACCTTCTTATTTCAGTGCAGCAGGAAGAATGACAAACCCTGTGATTTGGTGGAAAGGACTTTCTAAATGTAATGCTTTTTCAGCTGAGCCTGCATCTGAACCCATAAAACTATAGTCCGTTTCAGGTTAACTTTGCAGTGAAGGGGAAGCTACGAGGGAACCGCATCACTCGTTGCTATGGGAACGAAAGCCTCTTAACCAATGTATCGATGCGCGGAATCGGTAAGGTATGGCCGATTCTCGCCAATCTCACTGAGAAAAATATTTTTTACGTGTAACGTAATTGCACAGTTAAATTAGTAATAATTATAGAATTAAAAGAAAACCATTGCCGATACTTTCAGAAATTAAAGTGAGGTTTTTGAAATCATTTGTTTTGTTTTTTGATCAGAAAATGTTTTAAAATTTAGAAAAAATAATTATCTTGTATCAGAGCGTGTCACTTAATCTTCATTGATATGCCTTAAGTAACATTAAAAATTTCAAAAAAGTCATATTTTTCTGCAATATTTCCCTTCCCTCAGCTGAAATTTATTTACAAAAAAAAATCCAAACAATATTATGAAAGCAACGTATAATTTTAAAATACTGTATATTAACCATGGCTCTCAAAAACTTGGGGATTTTTAATTTTTTCTTCAATTTATATGGAAAAAATTAATGTTAAATAAATTAAGAAGAAGCAGGCTAACTCTGTTTTCATGTGTAAATGCAGGAATAGCAGCAAATAATAATAATGATACGGAAAAGTTTAGAATTTTTTTACTCACTTTTCTTGCCGAAATTTCCGTCACTCGACCTCCCCCTTCCCCGAACGGTATACGTCGATGCCACTTGTTTTCCCGACAGCTTTAGTCTTTTGTTACGGTTGATGTGCTGCTCATGGTTATTACGGATTATTCTTATGGAGTTTTGTTTACAACGAATATTCAAAAACCAAAAATATAGTATTCAGGAATGGAAGAGCAGAGAACTTTAGCGTGGCTATCTCTGGGGAAAATTAAGACACAACTGTCACATAACAGATGAAAGCCCAAACCACTGTGGACCCCCCCCCCCCACTCATTTATTGTATCTGAAGAGACGCTAAAGGCAAGGGGCATGAGGAGAAACAGGTGGGTGGAAGATGGCGTCCGTTCGTGTGAGTGGAAGTCGCGACTCTGTCAACACTCTCCATGATCGGAAACTAAAACTATCCCATAAACATGGCAAAAAGTAAATAATTAAAAAAAGGAGGACCTATAACCCAAACTTCTGCACCCATAGAGGGCCTCTCGCAAGTCACAATAGTATCGGCACTCTCGTGGAAGAGAAACACTTCTTGTAATCTATGAGTGAATATCTGAACTCACTGAAGCCTATTTTTAGGAGAAAATAAAACTGATTGAATATTCGTGTGTATGTGTAAGCCTGTAACTGCATGTAAAACTGAATGAAAAATTGTATCGTTATGGAAAATTCAACCAAATAAGGAAAAAAAAAAAATGTATATATACAGTATACAATTGTGTAACGAAAAAAAACACGACAGTGATATTGGCGGGGAAAATTTCTAGGATATCGCGCCAGAGTGTCGTTGCCGTTGCTATGGATTTTTAATAATGGTAACCAATATTTTTTATAATTTAAAAATTTTAAACAAGCAAACATCGGTTCAAAACGATTTTTTTTCAGTATTTTTTTTAAAATCATAGAAAAAATTGAAATATTCTGTATAAAGGTTCATCTTAAACCTCCGATATATGAGAACTATATTTTGCGGCGAAGGAATACACTCTCTACCTTTCTCTTCACTGCAAAGTTAACCTGAAACAGACTATAGCAATGCTTTTGCTGTCCAGTCCCGCCAGCTCAGCCTCCATTGAAAGAGTATTTTCTAACTTTGGATTTGTCCATTCAAAACTTAGAAGAAAAAAGAAAAGAGTATTCAGAGAGTATAAAAGTGAACGAGGTGACATCATCGTTCATTTTTAAAAGAACAGCATTGAAGAACGCAATAAGGTATAGTAAGAAGGAAGTTGAATATAGGTTGGCAGATAAAATTGACTCTGACCCAAAATAATTTTTTAGATACGTCAATAATGGATGTGAGGAGACAGTCGGCCCCCTCTCGATAGAAGGGTCTAGGGTAGAGAGCAATTTAGGCATGTGTAATGCTTTCGATGACTTTTTCGCGTCTGTTTTTAATAGAGAAAAACATATTCAATGTATGGGTGTTGCATGTGGTAATAAAATCCTCAACGATATTCAAGTGGAGGACGTGGAGGTCCTAAATCTTCTAAAAAATGTGTGTGCAAGCAAAGCACCAGGACCAGATGATACCCAGGGTCCTCAGGAAATGTGCTAATGAATTGTTGGGCCAGACGCACAGATATACAGGAGTAGTGTTGCTGAGGGTATCGTCCCAAGGGATTGGAAACTTGCTAATGGTGTTCCGATATTTAAGAAGGGTAGTAGAGAAGCTGTGTCCAATTATCGTCCAGTGAGTTTGGCGAGCTCCCTCTCGAAAATTTTGGAAATTATTATTGTAGTGACCTTATGTTCTTTGAATAGTGAGCACTCATCATGACAAGCAAAAACAGAAATTTATTAATAAAAAAAAAAATAAAATAAGAACTTAAACACGAGACGATGATCCTACTCGATCGCCTTTCCACACACTTCTCCCTCTCTGTTTATTTTCGAATGTCCAATTTTGTTTTTGCAATCTTCCGTCTCCTGAGGCTTTTCTTCTTGCGCTCTCGAGCCTTATACCATATTGTTACGTCAAGGTTCTCAACTGAGAGACGCGCTACAGAACACTACAATTATCAAGAGGCAATTGGTGAAGTAGATAGACAAGAATAATGTATTGTCAGATAATCAGCATGGATTCAGGAAGGGGAAGTCATGTGTAACTAACCTCCTTTGCTTTTATGATCACTTGACTAAGGCTTTGGGTTAGGGCAAAAATGTAGATACAAGATATATAGAAGACTGGATGTTGTGAAGATATTTATTATTTGAGATGTTACTTTTTTAAGGAAGGAAAAAACTCATCTCTGCCTCTACCGGGAGTCGAACCCGGGTCCCTCGATTGCCGGACGAGTGCTCTGACCACTAAGCTACAGAGGAGATAGAGATTTTCCTTCGCTAGAGCGTATATATGCCGAACGGAACCGTGCAATGGACGGTGAAACCGATCAGCTAATAGCTCATGGACGACGAGCCACCAGAGGGCTATATATATGACATGAATGTCGCTCTCCACTTGTTAATACAAGATATATAGAAGACTGGATGTTGTGAAGATATTTATTATTTGAGATGTTACTTTTTTAAGGAAGGAAAAAACTCATCTCTGCCTCTACCGGGAGTCGAACCCGGGTCCCTCGATTGCCTATATCCAGTCTTCTATATATCTTGTATTAACAAGTGGAGAGCGACATTCATGTCATATATATAGCCCTCTGGTGGCTCGTCGTCCATGAGCTATTAGCTGATCGGTTTCACCGTCCATTGCACGGTTCC
Organism: Pholcus phalangioides; assembly: GCF_987345545.1. Lineage (NCBI taxonomy): Eukaryota > Metazoa > Arthropoda > Arachnida > Araneae > Pholcidae > Pholcus > Pholcus phalangioides. Next base: position 9,878,621 of record NW_028301615.1, on the reverse strand, counting down.
GTTCGGCATATATACGCTCTAGCGAAGGAAAATCTCTATCTCCTCTGTAGCTTAGTGGTCAGAGCACTCGTCCGGCAATCGAGGGACCCGGGTTCGACTCCCGGTAGAGGCAGAGATGAGTTTTTTCCTTCCTTAAAAAAGTAACATCTCAAATAATAAATATCTTCACAACATCCAGTCTTCTATATATCTTGTATTAACAAGTGGAGAGCGACATTCATGTCATAAAAATGTAGATGTTGTTTACCTTGATTTCCAGAAGGCATTCGATCGGATCCAACATGGTAAACTCTTGAACCTTTTACACGAGATTGGAATTGGGAATTGGAATTGTGTGCTGAATTAGATAGAATCGTGGTTAAAAGATAGGTCAGAACGGGCTATGGTGAACGGGGAATTCTTTGATTGGACAAGCGTCACAAGTGAAGTTCCTTAAGGAAGTGTCCTTCTCCTCATATTTTTTCACTTTTTATCGATAAACTCGACCAGGGTATCGATGGGATTGTTAGCAAATTTGCATATGACATGAAGCTAATGGAGGTAGTCGGGAATCAAAGCAATAGGGATTTGCTCCAGACCAACTCAAACAGGATTGGAGCATGGGCAGATAAATGGAGCATGAAGTTTAGCATTGACAAATGCTAAGCCACTCATTTTGGTTTGAACAACCCATGTTTCTCTTACGAGTTCAATGGTGTCACTATCCCGGATGCAACTTGGGTCACCGATTTGCTAATTCTCATTGATGAGTGGCTTAGGTTTTCTGAGCAGTGTTCAATGTTGGTCAAAAATGTGAATAGAATGCTCAGTTTCATTTTCAAAAAGGTCGCTTCGCGTTCTCTTAAAGTCATTCGTTCGTTTTTCGAGGCTTAGTTCGTCTTGGACTGGAGTATGCTGTAAGGTGTGGAGACCATACCTACAGAGGGACATAAACTTGGTTGAAGGGGTGCAGAGAAGAGCTACGCGTCTTCTCGTTGGCACACACAGCTTGAGTTATGAAGAGAGACTTCATTTTTTCAATATGTTTTCATTGGATGAACACAAATGTCGGGGAGATATGATCGAAGTGTTCAAAATTTTCAACGGCATCTATAGGATGGGCAATGACTTATTAATTCGCTGTCAATCAACTGACTTTACAAGGGGGACACCACTATTTTGTTGGCGCCACTCAGGTGCCGTGGTATACTCGTCTTCCACTATGAAGGTTACCATCAAGGTCCATGGGCTCGAACCCGGGCATAGAACGTTAGAAGCAAGTTCTTTACCTACTGAGCGTGAGGTGACCAGCGATGGAAGGAGCCTTCATTTCCCACCCAACTCCACTGGTTGGAAATTGCTGTATGGCGATATATGACCGGAGTTGGTGTGCGGTAAAGTAGTATTGTTTGGTAAGGAACAATGCTAGGTTATGGTATCACAGGGAATTGTTCTCTAATAGGGTTGTTAATAAATGGAATAGCTTACCCATTCTTATTGCATTCTTAGAATAAGGCAATGATAAATGCATTTTATGGGCATTGTATAATATTTTATCTTGTATGTATATTGTTTATAGTTTTTGTAATTGCATTTTGAATTGGGTTCCTGTATTTTAGAAATATGGCATTTATATTTGTTGTGGGCATCTTTTTTGCAGCCACCTCGATGCGCATTTTCCTGTTGTGGCCTTGTATTTGTATATGAAAGGATAAAATTGTAGGATGGTCATTGACACAGGAGCCACCGTGAGCATCGTCAGGACGGACCTGGCTCGGAAATTCCAGCAACGAGTTCTCTACGTACCACCATCGTTAACGCTGCAGACAGTCACAGGACAGAAAATGACTGTGCGAGGAAAATTCAGAGTCTCACTGAAGTTCGCCACGGTCACCTACCGGTACGCCGTCTTCGTGGCAGACATAAGGGATCCGTGCATCATCGGAGTGGACTTTTTGAGGAGATACGGATTTTCCTTGGACATGAGGAACGACCAGTTGCACACGCCGAGGGAACGTGTCGCCCTGCTCGGGTGTGGTCGTAACGAAGTACCTCCAAGGAAAGTGATGGACATTCCAGAAGCAGAAAAAGAGTGCATCGCCGATGCAGAGAAGACCAATGGCAGGACCGGAACTGTTCGCTCACCAGGGTCGATGGCTGATTACGATCCAGCCTCGTAAAGAAAAAGCGTCTGGAAATGCCGACGCCCTGACGAGAGGACCGAGTCAACAGAACCGTCGTCGTTGCTCCAAGGCAGAAGAGAAGTGCGGACCGGTGAGCCCTATAGTGAGACGGATAAAGTCTCAAGTGACGATCCTTGGAGCGATGAGAACACCCGAAAAGCCCAACTAGAAGATCCCGACATACGACCGATCATGGAGTTGAAGGAATCCACCGGGAGTAAACCAACATGGCAAAACGTCGCCTCTTCCAGTCCGACGACCAATAGGTACTGGGCGCTATGGGACTCTCTGGAGATGAGAGATGGCGTGCTGTACCGCAAATGGGAGTCGGAGGATGGAAAGACGTTTCGGTGGCAACTCGTCCTGTCAAGGAGCCGTGTGAAAAATGTGCTGAAAGAATTGCACGAAAGCCCGACCGGTGGACATTTTGGCATGATTAGGACTCTCCAGAAGGTCCGTAAACGATTCTGTTGGGACAAATCCAGGACCGATGTGCACGAGTGGTGCAAGAATTGCGACGCCTGCGCCGTCCACAAAGGAATCGCCCCGAACATCCTGCGACCGCTACCGAGGACCGCCCACGAAAGCACCGGATACTCGTCATCGCTGATGAGAAAGGACCTTCGCCAGTCAGGTGATCTGATGTTCCGGCGGCCGACAGATGCTGCTCTTCTACCGGAAGAACACCTCCAGGAGCACCTCGAGAACATGCATCGAATCGCCATACACCGGATCAACATCGGCCACGAAAAGATAAAGAACCGCTACGATGTGAGGTCTCATGACTTCAAGGAAGGGAACCTTGTCTGGCTCTGGAACCCGAAGCGCCGGAAAGGACTGTGCCCGAAACTTCAGACGTCATGGGAAAGACCCTACAGAGTCGTGAAGAGGCTGAACGACGTCATAGCTCGGATCCAGAAGACGCCATCCTCGAAGTGCAAGGAGGTCCACTTCAACAAACTGGCCTCTTACCACAGTGACAACCCGCCGAACTGAATTGTCGGGGCGAACAATTCTAAGAGAGGGGCAATGGTACGATCTGTAGGCGATAGATGGCGCGATTTGTTCGATGGCTCTCAGAAATATCGAAATCAGTTGATACCGGTTTCGGTCTAGCGCAGCGGTATGCGATTGGCGAAAGAATTGGCGGGAACATTCTAGAAAGTACGCCCCTCCAGACAGTGGTCCAACCCCTTCGTATGGTGGCGCCGCCAAATTGGAAACTGTAAAATAGAATGTTGTGGAATGTTCTTTTTCTCGAAGTTTCTCCGGGGTTATATATAGTGCGGCGCTCACAAGAGAGAGGCACAAGGAGATTCAGTTAGTCGTTTTTAAACTTTGCGAGAAAGTTGTTAGCTCTCTAGTTAGCTTGTAAATACGTGTAAATTGCTGTTCTGTAAATAAATCTGTTGGTCCGTCGAACCGCTTCTTGTTTTGCAATCTCGAAGTCTTGTGGAAAAATTATCCGGAACAATATTATTGAAAAAAAAGAATATATGTTTGTTTTAAGATAGAAATTATTTTAAAATTTGAAAAATGGACTGGGGACAGCCAGGATAAGGACATTTCTTTAACAAATGAAAATTTGTTCTAGCAAATTAAAAAAATATCTAGGATCTTGTACCAATCGTTTCATTTAAAATTTAAAAAATAATTTATGTATATGAACTTAAGAAATCACCTGGGCTTTGCAAATCAAAATATTTTGTGTCACCCTCAGAGTTCAATTTAGCTATTACATTTAGAAAATTTTAGGTACCAACACCGATTTTCTAACTATGGGGGACCTGACACTAGGATTTATCAAGCTCTTTGAATTATTATCTAATTGGCAGCCATATTAGAATTTGGTGGATCCAGGTTCGAACCCTCAGAGCTGCTTTTGCAATGAATTTCCAACAATGGAGGCAAACAAATGTATGATAAAAAAGAAAACTGCAGTTCTCGGTCAATCATCCAGATTCAGGTGTTGCTTGAAAGACTCTCAAACGAACTAAGAAACACACAGTACATGAATTAAATATACGATGACTGAATTAAAAAAAAATATTTTAGCTTAAAGGAACCCTCCCCCTTTCAGCATGATTACAAGAGCCAAGCACGATTTTTCCTCGAAACAGTCCTAAATAATGTTTTTTGATTTTTTAGGGACGTAATGACTCCTTTAAACATTCATTGTTACTCTCCACAAACATTGTGTTATTCTCGGATTCCAGTTTCCAATTTAGTGATAACACAAAATTTTAGGCGCCATATAAAAATACTGTATGTCGACAATCCGCAAATTTTCAGGTCCCTAAAATTAGCTGCCTTTTGTATTTTAGGCACATCCCACATGCCCCCTTCCCCTGTGCATGCCTCTGCCTCAAAGAACACTATACAGGGCCATTCTAAATGCATGGGACAAACTTTAAGAGGTGATACCTAAACATCAAGCATTTTTGATCATAGAATGTGCGGTCAAATCGCAAGAAGAGACTTTTCAGAAAGTGCACAACAGTACAAAACAAATATATTTTTCCGGCGAATTTGCTGCGATACGTTGAGATTATTATGCTATCAACTATTCGAGGGTGCATATGTACCTTCGGATCATGTACATCACCTCATAGAGATAGTAGGCCTCTGCAGTGTTTGCCATAAACGTCATTCAGACTACCTAACAAGTTTGCCACACAGCATCGTATTTTGGCGTCGATTCTTCCTGATTGCCTCACAAAAGCTGCATAGTGATTGGATGTAGGGCATAGAAATCGCCAGTTCTGAGCTCGATCATTTCTTTTCCTCACAAAACATGATACTGGCACGAGCAGGGAATTTTTTTCCCTGAATATTTTGAGGGAAAATAGACTACTTACTGAAGTCGCAGGCAGAGTGCGGAGACCTTCTATCTCTAGGAGGTGATGATTAGATTCGAGTTTTTTTTTAAATTGGTAAAAGGAATATCAAAGTTATGCTACGCCAAACAATTATCAAGCGGTATAATGACTTATGGTAGAATTTGTGCTACCCAGGTTGCACCAGAGAAGGCCTACCACGTTACAATACCCTGCACCCTCGAATGGTTGATTGCACTTATTGCAGCAAATCGTCAGAAAAATATATTTGCTTTTGATGAAGTGTTGTCATGCACTCTCCAAAAACACCCTCTACCGCTTTTGCTATTGCGATTTGACCGTACATTCTATGATCAAAAATGCTTGTTTGAGAGTCTTATATTGGGGCCTTCGTGATTTTTTTTTCCTTCTTACGGTAAGAGAAAAAAAACGAAAATCACGAAGGCCTCGCTTATATCACCTCTTAAAGTTTGCCCCATGAATTTAGAGTCACCCCGTATATATAAGGCCCCCCCCCCCCCCAAATTCATATTTGCCCAAATCCCCAACCTATGAGGAACAAGCCCTAAGTGGGTGGTTTCCTCTTGTTTATTCAGTTCTTTTGCAAAAAAATAAACAGCATAAGGGCTCCCACTCGTCCTACTTGTCCTACTTTCTCAGTTTTGTCATGCCTTCTAATTTTTGTCCTACTTTTCCTACTTTTTTACCAAATCCTATCGACAAAATTTGTGTAATTGATTTTAATTGAGCAGGAAATTATTGATATATTGCCAAATATTACAAATGTTGGAGAATGCAATTAATGATTCTGCCAAAGCAGAAATTGTATCATTTTTAAGGTAATTTAGAGGGGGGGAGGGGTATGTGGACCATTTGATTGATTAATTTTTCATTTGCTTAGTTTGAGGGTTCAACAAGTATAGTAGTCATTAAAAACTTCTGTCTGGATGGAAAAATAATTTTGTATTTATTACTTCGTGGTCTTGGACAGTAACTTTCATCATTCAAAATTATGGTGCAAATAGGTGAAACAACAGTTTGCATTTCAAAGGAGTTGGATACATAGGCCTGTTCTAGGTTTGGTGATTCTGATGCTACCCAATAGCATTCAGTTGTCTTCTGTATTTTTAACGCATGAACAGGCATAAACAATATTTACAATGCTCAGCAAAGAGCTATAAATGGAAGTGCTTCAAATGTGCGTCAAAAATGATTACACTGGCATACAGGGCCACAACGACATGCGTGGTCAGCCGGGGCAAGCACGCATTTTGGCGCCCCCTTTTAATATTGAAGGAGAGATGAAAGGTTAACATTTGCGCTCCTGTCTGGCTCGGAGTTCGGGGCATCAGTTAGTGCTGTCTTAACGCATGGGCCCACCCGAGCACGGCCCGGGTGCCTCAAGAGAACTAACATTTTTGGGAACTAAAAGGTCTAATGAGTATCATAATGTTTTTTAAAATTTGATTTTTTACAGTTTTTAAAACATGAAATTTTCAGAAATTTCATTCCGATTTCCTATCTGAATTTTTTTTCCTGATCATCAAAAGAAATATTTTTTTTTTTAAATAGGTGAAAATAATTTTTTCCTTGACTTTTTTTTTTTTTGGTCATATGGGGTTTCCCAAAATTACAATTATTATGCTTAATTTCCATAAATTAGAAATTTAGTTAATTGGAAATTCACTTTAATTACAAAGAAAAACGTTCTAAATTCATGGCCAATTTTTTTAAACTTCAAAAATATGTTATTTAAATAGTTTTTTAGTATATATGTTATTTAAATTAATTATGCTGATTCCAGTCATCACATATAAAAAAATTTGTGCGATTTGGTCACCAATCGTAAAAGCATCAAAAATGGGTCAACTTGTAGGCTGTCTTTCTTCAACTCTGAATTAATTTCAAACGGCAAATATTGTTGCAGAAAATTAAATTTCATTACATGAATATTTTTATTAGTATATACAGTAAAGCCCCTCCTTTTTGTGAACACGGACAGGACAAAAAAATTAAATCCATGTAAAATGGGTGACTGTTAAAAAGAGGTTTGAAATTCATACTTGTATATATTATACAACTGTAAATTATTATTTGTCCGTAAAATAGGGAGTATCCGTTAAGAGGGGGTTTTACTGCAATGCAGCTTATAAGCACGAATTTGCATGCTAACTGGAGCCAACTTCAGCTTGGCGAAAATAATTTGGCCAATCCCGAGATGTCACGTGACATTAAAACATAAAAAACCCCGGTTGCTAACAGCAGTGTGTGTTGTTTCACGCGAAATTCCACGGTTGCTGATAAGATCAGCCGAACCGTAGTGTGCCGGCAGCCTTATTCTACGCCCTATACACGTCGGATCTTGTAATTTACACATTTTTTGCAATGTGCTTTCGAAAGTGGTCTCGAAGGTGCATCATTCTTAAAAAATGTATGTCTTCGAAATTTGCCGTGCCTTGTCGAAGAGAGTTGACAAGCTCGTCACTTTGGAAGACTCCAAAAAAGAATGTAATACTATATATGAGGAGAGACAGCAGAGAATTATCTGTGGTTGCTAGTGCATTGTTTTGGCCAAAAATTGGTTTTGTAACCAAGTCATTTGTCATTTTGTTTTGGCTTGACTGAAATAGTGCTAGGGGGAAAAAAATTAATTTAAAATTAAAAAAAATTTTTTTAGGGATTTTTTGCCATTATGCTATGATTATGTTGTCTAAGGGGGTTACCCTCCCCATCCTACCTTTTAGTCCTGCGTTTTCCTACTTTTTCTCATTTTTTGAGTGGGAGCCCTGCGGCATGTATATTATCTATGTTTAATTAATCTGGAATATTTTTTTTTATCGGAAATGTTATGAGGAAAAAATTTGAAAAAAAAGAAAAGTGTTGTGTTAAACGCTAGATTAAAACTTAATACTGTACAACAGGAAATAATGTAAGGAAATGTCTGTTTTTTATTTTTGTCGACCTTGAGAAGTGGCGGAACGCCAGGAAAGGAAGTCGCCACCTTGCTCTCTCATTGTTTATACGTACTAGACAAAAAAGAAGAAAAAAAAAAGCAGTGGGTTAATACCCAAATGCACAGCCGAATCCTGTTAACCGGTTTTTTTTTAATCCTCTTCTACCCGTTCTTCTACAACTCTAGAATATTTGGCCCTTTCAACTTAGTAGTGGCATTACTCCCTCACCTCTGAGAGAGTCGTTACTGTAATTCTTTTCTCCCACCCTCTCAATCATTATTCACAGGATTACTAGGGCCGAGCTGTTTTTCTTTTTCCTCGGAAGATGCGAATCAGCGGATCAGAAGACCAAAATCATGTCAGTGATTCGGGTGAGGCGCTGAATTATTTTATGTATTTGATTTTTTTTAATTGAAAAAAATATAATAATGGGGTAATCATAGAAAAAATTAATTTTAGTGTTTGAAAGATTAATTGAAAAGAAAAATTGTGCTGACGCGTGTGTGTGTGGCGTAGAGTCGTAAATATAAATTTCGTTTTTTCTGCAGTAAGTTCCCAACGTGGGGCATTTCGATTTTTGAGGGAGGCGATTCTAGAATGAGTCATTAACTATGATTTGATTTTTAATACATTTCTCGTGATCAGGCCCGTCTTAAGAGCATCATGGGCCCCCGGGGCAAATGGTTTTACTGAGGCCCTACCTGATAAATTCTAGAAAATTTCAACCGAATCTCATATTTGTGAGGCCCCTCTTCTCTTGAGGTGCCCGGGTGGGCCCGTGCGTTAAGACGGCGCTGCACGTGGTTCTGGGGGGGGGGGGGGTCTCATACGCAATATAGTCTTTATAGTCTTTTGGCAAGCTTTCTGAATAATTTTTTTGTCGCGGCGCCTCAGGATTTCAGAGATGCTTGAGTGGGGCATGGCCAGTAAAAAATGAGAACCTTTGGTTTCCGTCAGTGGTTCCCAAAGTTTGGGATCGTTTTAATGAACTGGAGAGGATCGAGAAAGAATTCCCAAAATAAAATCGTCTTCACAATAAATCAATTTTATCTTTTGAAAAGTAAATAAAAATATATCAAGCCAATATGGCCTACAGTAATCTTGCTCTCTGGAATTGCCGCAGATTTTCACCCACTGTTCATGGGTGAACAAATCCTAGGCGCAGGTTGCCATGGCGACTAAAAAATTGTTATTGACACCTAAAATTTTCTTCGCGCAGCAGACCTGCCAGCACTCCGGATTTGGTCCGGCAATCCCTGATTTTTCAAACGTTTACAGGGTTTCCGGATTTTAATTGCATATTGCCGGGTTTGATGAAGAGAAAAAAATCGTAGAAAAATAAAAAACATCAAATTAATTTTTGGGTTACATAATCAAAATTCTTATAAGAGAATCAAAATATTCTTCGGGTATACGGATCCTCGATATCCGAATGCGGTTTTTCTTTTTTTACGGGAATCTTCAATATTCAAACTAATTGCAATACCAGAATAGGGAGCGCTTGCGACAACGTCGTACAACGGTGATTCCGGGGTCGGCAGGGTACCTTCATTGTGATATTTTCCCGGATGATAACGGAATTTTGAAGAGTGGTCAAAGCCATTCAAACTTGTGAACATAAACGTGCTTTGGAAGCTTTTCTTTGTGTGCGCAGTCGATAGCCCTGCACAAGTCAACTGGAATCTTTTTGTTGTGAGGTTTTGAGCACAATGTCTGGTCGAAAACATCAGTGTTTTCAAAAAATGTTTCACGGCAGATTATCCTTGTATAATCAGATCAAGGAATTCTATATTTTATTCCAGGTGCCTGTTCTGGTTGGTGATAGCACGAGGGAAAATATCTTTAAATTAGTAATCGGCTCTTTGGAAGAAAATAATATTCCATTAGGAAATTGTATTGTGTTAAATGTGGACAATGCACCTGTTATGGTAGGCAAATATAATGGTGTGGCAGCATGTTTTAAAAAAGAAGAATATCGTATTGATACTTTATTATTTTCAAAGGAGCCCTAAGCGATATGAGAAAAATAGTTTTTAGTTTCTTTGTGTAGCAAAGAAACTAGAATACTTAAACATGTACAACAAGGTGGCTCGCCTTACACAAATGTTTGGCAAGGTTGTTGGAGCAAAGGGAAGAATCATGCCCCCCCCCCCTATGTGGGGCTGACAGGGCTCTAACCTTGGGCCCGGGGCAGTTCTCGTCATTTTTTGCTTTTCTATGCTATAAATGAACTACAGAAAGGGCCCGTGAAAAGTCTAACTGGGGCCCCGCTTCAGGATGTGGGGGCCATGGGAAGAATTACTGTCATATTTCAAGGAAGAACTGAAACAGAATAAGGCAGATACCCCTAAACATTCTACCATCCCAAAAGTCAGTGAGAATATAACAAATTGCTGTAAGAAAAGAACAAAAGAACAACTATTGGAAATGTTGCTAAAAACTTAGTGTCTGAAAAGAAACCAAAAGAGTCTCAGAACAAAATGTCCTCTGTACTGACACGGGAGGAAAGAATTTTCATGTTTTTATACATAGAGCAATCTGTTCATTTCTGACATTTATTTTATCATCTTTCGATAAAACAAATTTACTGTTACAATCAAATGTCAGCAAGGCCAGATCAATTCTCTTTCACGTCTTAGAAGATGTATTGTCAAAATTTGTTTTGCCATCTGTCATGAAAAGTGCATCTTCAATTAAGAGTATCAAATATGATTGAGTTGTGAAAACCACACACACCCCCACCTGATGCAGATTTAATGATCGGTAGGGATCTTTAGAAAAAAATGGTTTTGCTTTTGAAAGATTGACAAAAACTGAAGTTCTTATGTGAGAAAATTTTGCATTGCTACTTGTTATTACATGAACCAAAAGTTTCCTATTGATCATGAAGTATTCATTAATGTTGAAGTGCCTGCCATCGATTTAGTAGAGAAATCTTCATTTTCTAAAGCACGGTTTTTTATGAAAAAATATTCATCAGTTATCTTCAGAGCAATTAAAATTTCACGTGAAGATGAGGCCTATGATATTATCCCGTCTGAATTTTGACATCTACAGCATGAAAAAATTCCGTATGAAATTCTCAAAGAAAAACTAACATTCAATAGAAATTGATAGACAAATGCAAAAGTAATGATGGTGCATTGAAATACACACGCACACACACAAAAGTGTAGAGCTTGATGCTGCTCATCCTAACAATTCCTCACAGCCGTGCCCAGTGTGAGAGAATTTTTAGTTATGTAACAAAGGCAAATGTAACAAAGACTCAGTTTAAGTCAACCACGACTGATAGTCAAATCTCACCAACAAGCACCATGTTTTGAACAAGAGTGATCTTTTGCAGAGGGCTAGATCTTCCACAACAAATGCATTGCATAAAAATTAGTCCCATTTATAAATAGCTTGTACAGGGTGATCAGCGAATAAGCCCTTATTTCAAAATTAAATCTCTACAACAAAGATCAATAGAATTATGCGGTAAACGGTACGTTTATTAGCAAAACTGTTGTACAGAATTTAAGAATGTTGTACAGAAATTTCGGAAATTTTGTTGTTTTTTTTTTTAATTTTTTAAAATTAAAAAAAAAAAACGAGATTTTGGGGTTCCGAAAATCCTCATTTGTGTGAAGAGAAACCACTGCATTCGCCTAAAGTTACTGCATGGGCTGCGGTATGCGCCAGAGGCATTATCGGCCCCTTCTTCGTGCGAGAAACGATTATTACTGAACGTTACATTACAATTTTGGAACAATTTGTCAGCACACATGACGCATACCGCAGCCCATGCAGTAACTTTAGGCGAATGCAGTGGTTTCTCTTCACATAAATGAGGATTTTCGGAACCCCAAAATCTCCAGTTTTTTTTTTTTAATTTTAAAAAAATTTAAAAAAAAACTAAATTTTCGAAATTTCTGTACAACATCCTTACAGTTTTGCTAATAAACGTACCGTTTACCGCATAATTCTATTGATCTTTGTTGTAGAGATATTTAATTTTGAAATAAGGGCTCATTCGCTGATCACCCTGTATATAGTTGTTTTCAAAGTTATCAAAGTGTTGATTTTTAATATATATGATGGTAATACTTTTCAAATACGATTGTTACGGAACATCAGAATTAACATGAAAGGTAAAATAATCCAATCATCATAGTTAATGTAATAGAGTTCTAGAATAGGCCTCAATATTTTATACCCGTGAATATTTCAAACATGCATAAAACATAGTTTACTGCAATAAATTACTCATTGGCATTTCGCTACTTTGAGAACAAAAAATTTCCTGTAATCTACATCAGTAAATTTTATTCCCCCTGTATATTTTATTATTTGTATTTTATTAGAATATTCTTCAGTTACCGGAATCTTTCCAGAGAGTATTATCAAGAATATATGTAATATAATATAATATAATATAATATATGTAATATATTCTTGATTCTTAATATATAAATAGTATATGAATATATGTAATAACATGTGTTATAATAAATAATCTCAATAAATAACTTGAGAATAATTATTTTTGATAAGAATATTCTCTAGTAATTTATAATAGTAGTTCTTTGAAAGAATATTCTCTGTCCCTGTCTCTCTACTAGTCACGAAGATGGGTATATTGAAGTTTGTAGACCACAATATTAAAGTTTGAAAGCAAGAAAATCAAACCAACAGGGCTGAATTGCACAACTTTTAAAGAAATGTGAGTGATACAGAATTCAAGTGTTTGTGCATTGAAGAAAACAGTTCTGTATCTTAGAATTAAGGTGATTGATACAGGAAACTATTCTTATATAAACTTTGGTTTAATTTCTTTTGTTTTGAACTTATTTCTGAAAATTTTAAAATAATTTTTTAAGGTTTTAATCTAAAGGTTTTTAAAATCTTTATAACCTAACTTTTAAAACCTCTCATCGTGACCTAGAGAATATTCTCGAACTAAAAGTTGTCATTGGGGGTGATTATACCAAAAATTGTTTTGTTGTAAATGTTTCATTCAGGCAATGAAAACTGATTTATATCTCACAATATAAACAAAATTAAAAATATATATATTCTCGATTATTCTCCAATTTTTACATCCAGGAGAATATTCTCACCTCACATATCTAGTACATCTAAAGAAATTAGTGTGACCTTATGCATCCGTATTTTAAAAGGCATTCACGTGTAATTCCTAAAAAATGACTTTTTATGGAATTCTATGAGTTTAACGTTCCCACTTATAACGTTTCCCCGCTTAGTACAACTTATTTTCGTGGCTTCAACTTCAAGTAATTCTCATTAAGATTTCTCGTTTAAAGTGTTTTCCCGCTCACAACGTTTTTTCGTGACGTTTTCTTTTTATTGGCTTGGGGGGGGGGGGGGAAAGCCGGATCTCATATTCGCCTCTCAGTTTTCCCGCTCTTAGAATGTTTTTTCATGACGGTTTTTCGAAAACGTTATAATGTGCGATTCACTGTATCCCTGTCATCTTTTTATACCTCACGAATCAACCTCTCAACTCGTAAGGAAGGGGGGGGGGGGTCACACACACACACACACACACACTTTGATTCTTTTTCCAAACTTGGGGCAAGCATTTTGATCATAGGATTTGGTTTTTTTTCTCCGCCCATCATTATTGATTCATTAAGAGAATTTGTATAAAATGTACCACTTTTCTTCGTCCACCGTTTTGGTTCGAGGGTAGATGGGTGAAAATGAAATGAAGTGAGGCAAAGTGAGACTTTTACTGCAGTAAAAGTCCGTTATAACGAGTGGTTTATAACGACAATCTCGCTATAATGATTGTCAACAGCTAATGTTAGATACAAAAAATATTCCTCTGTAGCAAGAATGAAATCGAATTCATGAATGAAAACCAGAACACATTCACTATAACCAGGGTTGGTAAAAAAACCTGGTTTTTTTGGTTTAAACTGGTTTTTTGTTTTAAATAATATTAACATTAAAAACAATAAAAAATTTTAAAAATCATTCAAACTTCTAATTAATTAAAATAAAATATTTATTAATTTAATTAACACTATTTCCATATTAACTAATCAATAAATATTTCTTACATTTTAACAAAAACTAACTTTTGCAATTTAATTATTTTTTGCGACTCAATGGATCACTGTGTTTTTGAAAATTCTTTTAATGTTACTATTAATCATATAATATATAAAGGTTTTTTCTCCAGTTACTTTCAGTATACTTAATTAGGAAGCTATTTTGCAAAAACTAATAAAAATTAGGTGAATATAATGTATTTAATGAAGCATAAATAATGCAGATTAATTAGCGATGATTTACTATATACAGGGTGATTATAACTGAGGTTCTGATTTCAAAACACTGTAAAAAAAGAACAATTGTCAGAATGACTTGAAAATTGACATGAATATTCCTGAAGAAATGGAATTTTATTAGGTAAAGGAAAAAAAAATACTTAAAAATGAAAAATTAATGACATCCAACACGTGGGAAATTTGTTTGCAGAACGGAAACGATAGCCAGTCATGGCAAAATGATAATTATAGCATTTCACGATTTCATAATTAATGGAAACATCACAAAAAAAACAAAGTAATCAAAAAACTACAACTTACTCAAGAAATGTTAAATATGTTGTCCACCGTGTTCTGGATATGAGGTGAAAGCACAAAAATTCTTGTTCAACAACAGAGTATGCCATGGTCATGATGTGGATGCGCTTGCAATTCACATTTATTGAACCAACCTCTTCCCCCCCCCCCCCCCATTAATATTCCCGAGGAACTGCTAACATATAGGGGATGCGCTGGAGATTGCAATTCACCAAAGTTTGCAATCTGACCACTGCTCATAACATTTTGTGTTACCCCTCACGCCAGAAGTTGCAAGGGTTAAGTTGCATCCTGTTATTGTCAAAATGGGTCTTCAGCAGCTGCTTTGCTGCTATTGCAATGTTCAAGAAGTTGTTCTATCCACACACTGATGCTGTGGAAGTGCCGAAATGATGTGGTTGCACAAAATAGATTATACTGCTGGCCAAGTGTACAGCATCATCTACTTGCACTTTTTTCCTTTTGCGAAAGAAACTTCCATTGCTCCAGGGGTATCCATGCAAATTTTCAAGTCATTCTGACCAGTACTTATTGTATAGTTTTGGAATCAAAACTTAAATTATAATCACCCTGTATATAGCTGATTATTTTTCAAAAATCTGTTACTACTATCCAGTAGAACCTTTGATTAACTGGGCTTAACCATGAAAGTAAAAACAACTATTGAATATTAAGAATGGGTGATATACAGTAGATGTGCTACTTCTTATGAGAAAGAAAATGAAAATGTGTATGAACGTAATGTAACTACTAGTACACTAGTCTTTGTTCTCAGGGCCAGTCTTAGACTTAGTGGCGCCTGGTGCAAAAACAGTAGTCAGCGCACCCTTCCCTAGGTACGAATCCAGAGCGATGTGTCAGAGGCAGATTCTTTCTACCATATTATCAGATTCTTGGTGTGGTGATCGTCCCCATCGCCCCCCCCCCCTCCCCCAATCTTGGTTGGATATTAAGGGACGAAGAAGTCGGAAAAAGCTTCTTCTAGAATGGGATTACGATTTAACTTTTAAAGAAGCATGAAAAACCAACTTGTTTGATTTAATTATGAGATTTAAAAACATTAAAAAAGCAAAACGTGACACATTTATGCAGGGTACTCATCACAAAGGATCTATCTTCTTCATACTTATTTTAATTGAATTTTATGGTAAAATTCGTGTATAGTGCACACATCACGTACGGGCTAAGCTGATAATAAAAGTGGTTAAAAGTGAAATTACGAGTGGTTAAAAGTGAAATTACGAGTGGTTAAAAGTGAAATTACGAGTGGTTAAAAGTGAAATTACGAGTGGTTAAAAGTGAAATTTATAAATGTGAAATTTCTTCCATATTTATAAAACTCATGAACTTGATTTGAAATTATCCCTTTCAGACCCAGTACTAAGAAACCGAAGCCTTTTTTCAAGAAAAACCAGCTAAAGCACCGGGATCTGCAACTTGGGAGGTTCCCCTAGCCGAATGGGGGGGGGGGGGGGGTAACTCCTCCTTTTTCTGAGCATAACCATTTCAAGGAGACTCAAAGAAAAGACTGCCCCCGTGAAAGCTATGGCCCTGGGAAGGAGCACGGCCGTCTTAAGAGCATCATGGGGCCCCCCGGGCCAAGTGGTTTTTCTGAGGCCCTACCTAGTAAATTCTAGAAAAATTTAACTGGATCTCATTTTCGTGAGGCCCCTCTACTCTTGAGGCTTCCGGGCCGCTCCCGATTGGGCCCATGCGTTAAGACGACACTGGGAAGGGGTTGTTTTTTCTCTCTGTAGATTTTTTTAACCTCAGGGACTTCGGCTTACAAAATTCTTGAAGTTTGGCCCTTTGAATCCCTGATGTTAAAAAACGAATATCTAAAGTAAAAAAAAAGCAACCCACACGTTTGTGCATACAGGGTCTAAAAAGGATTATGCATAATCACCAGTAAAAGTGATAAATGTTGCAAAATTTATCAAACTTACCGAGACGATTGGTGTTTGTGAGGCTTGTACAGATTGAACTGCTCTGAAAAAGGAGTTCGATCTATGTTTCTATTATTTTGATTATTTCAAATTTGCTCAGCTGATCGTAACTTCCAACTGTTCTTTCTACATCTCCTTTTAATGACAACAAAAGACCACTCAATCTGTACGGTTCACACACACATACGTTTCACTCAGGGGCGGCCCGAGACAAAATCTCGACCCTAGCGGGACCTATTTTTGGGTCCCCCGACCTCTCCAATTAAAAAAAAACTTCTGTTTCAATCGCTTCGTTTTGATGCGTTCAAAGGAACAGCGATATTTTATGTCATAATATGTCGAATTTTTTAGGTGCAGTGCCCATCGATTCTTTTCTTTTCGAAAAATAACTGTAATTATTGTGTATATATACATACACACACACTCAAACCTCCAATTTTTTTTTTCTACTCTCATTTTTCATGTATATTTTATGGTTATTTTTTCAAATACGTATCTTAAAGCTATTTTTCTAGTAATGTATATTTAACACGTTTCGGCGCCCCTTCTCATTTGACGCCCTTTATTGGATTATAGGACCACCTGCCCCTAGCATGATGGTGTCACTACTGTTGCTCATGGAGGAAAGAATAACAGGAGGTGACTCTACCAGCGCCTCCCTTGAGAAAGCATGGGGAATCTGGGTTGCCAGATGAAGCCAGTGATCGCTCTATTAAAGGGACCAAGTAAGCCCAAACAAACCGTGGCTTCCCATGCTTTCCTATGAGAAACATCCCCGTTTTTAAAAATCATTTAAAAATTTACTATTCACTTTAGGAACTCGATTTTTTCCCCTCAAATTCTTTGGATATATTTATACAATTGAACTAGAGCTTTTGCAATTTTAGTTATTTGTTTTCGAATATCAACTTCAACAACATGGAACCTTTTGCAAAAATAACCAAAATTTACCCATATCTTGTGCCACAAAATTCCTTCTCGGCATTTTAATTTTAAAAAAATTATGCCAAAGCATGTAATACCTCAGCGCTGAGAGAAAGACAATGTTTAAAGACACTTGAACAAGCGGTGTTTGAAAAAATCTGACTTTTTTTTTTTGCGAAAAACATTATATATGCAAAACATTAGCATATATAATGCCTTTCAGCTGTTTATATTAAAATATTGTAGAAATATTTCTCCATTCCAAGCAAAAACTCGAACACAGACAGAATTTTAGATTTCAAATTCAATTCGAAACTTTTTTTGTCAAATTTTCGTACACATACCACTTTAAAAGCAAAGTACATAATTGGTACAAAATGAAGAGGAAAAAAAAACAGCCCAGATTATTTTTCTAAATACTATAGGCCAGACAGATGACTTATCGCGGCTCGTAAAAAAAGTTTATAATAACGTGATCCTCACGTATTCCCAAGGGATCAGCATGATCCGTCCAGGGACTTTGTTAGTATTAGTAAACATCCATGCCCGAACCGGGATTCGAACCCAGACCTGCACAGTGAGAAGCTAGTTCCCTAACCACGATTATTTTTTAATATTTTTTTCTCAATACATCTACATAGCGGAAAGTTCGGATGGGCGGCATATATTTCCAGTAATACGTATTCAAGAATATAAGAGTGGAACGGAAGAAGGGTAGCGAAATTTGTACAGCCTACAGGCAGCAAAACCATAAATACACAGTGGCGGACGACGTTCGAGCACTTCCAGTACTTTGCGGCACGGGGGCGGCAAAATGCTGTTTGCCCCGGACGGCTGAATCATGTTCGCCAGGGGTGGCAAAAATCCTAGCTACGGCCCTGTCAGAAGGGCACCTCAGAATTGATTCCGAAGTCAAAATTCCTCATGTAAAGCTTAAGACGAGCGCCCACGGGCCTGAAACACTTTCGAAATGTCCCGGATCTATCATAATGATGAACGAAACAAAAGGCAAGATAAACAGTTAAAAGAAAAAATTATGAAAATTGCATTTTATTGGAGCTTCATATTATTTTAATTAATCATATTCCCATAGACATTAATGTGATGCATCAAATTTTTAAAATAAATTGAAGCACTGAACTAAAAACTTATGACGAGTCGAGAGTGAAAAGTGATCTTCCCCTTTTTCAAAAATAAATTAAAAATATAACAACCCCTTATATAAGGATAAGATTTTATTTTTCCCCTTTATTGGATCATGGAGATTACCTGAAGAGGCATTAAACAGTCATGGTGCTTAAATTTATTTAGTTATTAATATTTTAAAAGAATTCGATCCGGCAAAACACATGTTAAGTATAGGGAAAAGAGCGGTTTGTTTGGGCTTACTTTCAGACCATAGGGTTGCCACAACGGCTTCAATTTTCGTTCCTGATGTCACCTCCTGTTATTCTTTCCTCCATGACTGTTGCTGCTTCTTTGTGAAGGGAAAAAGAAACCTGTGAGAAATACACCACTACATTTAGATTTGTGATGCATTTCTTATTCATGAATTTACTGAAGATAGAGCATCAGAATGTAGCAGGGTTGTTTGGTTTAAACCACGGTTTTAACCAGCTGGTTTTTTTTTAAAAATCAGATAAAAGTGGCCTAAATATCATTTTTTTTTCTTGAAAAATATCATATTTGTTCATTATTAGCCAAAATGTTTCATTTTTACCACATTTTATATCCTTGGGGTACATTCTGATGGTATATCTTTAAATGACATGAGATTTTATAAGTGTTTTTTTTTTGAAAAAATCTCATAAAAGTGGCCAGAATATATATATATTTTTCATATGAAGTATCTTAGTCATTTAAAGTTATATATAAAAGCCAAAATTTCTCATTCTTACAACGTTTTCTAACCTTTGGCTACATTCTGATGCTCTATCTTTAGCAAATTCATGAATAAGGATTGCATCACACATCTAAATGTAGTGGTGTATTATCTCACAGGGTTTCTTTTTCCCTTCACAAAGAAGCAGCTACAGTAGTGAACACCATCATGCTAGGGACAGGTGGTCCTATAATCCAAAGCCAGGACACCAGCTGTCCTTAAAGGACAAAGACCAGTGTACTAGTTGTTACATTACCTCACATACATTTTCATTTTGTTTCCCATAAGAAGTAGCACATCTCCCAGTCTTAATAATCAATATTGATGTTTTTTTTTATACTTTCACACACACACTGTTAAGCCCAGTTAATCAAGGTTCTACTGTATAGTAGTAACAGATTTATGAAAAATAACCAGCTATATACAGGTCGATTATAATTAAAGTTTTGATTCCAAAACTATACAATAAGTACTGATCGGAATGACTTGAAAATTTGCATGGATACTCCTGAAACAATGGACGTTTCTTTCGCAAAAGAAAAAAGTGCAAAATGTGCAAGTAGATGATGCTGTACTTGGCCAGCAGTATAATCTATTTTGTGCAACCACATCATTTCGGCACTTCCACAGCATCAGTGTGTGGATAGAACTTCTATCAAGATGCACATTGCAATATCAGCAAAGCAGCTGCTGAAGACCCATTTTGACAGGATGCAACTTCTGGCTGTGGGGGTACCTCAAAATGTTATAAACAGTGGTCAGATTGCAAACTTTGGTGAATTGCAATCTCCAGCACATTCCCTATATGGTAAAAGTTCAATCATTCCTCAGGAATATGAACGAGGCAAAGGGGGCGCGTTTGATTTAATAAAGCTGAATTGCAGGCACATCCGCATTATGACCATGGCATACTCCGATTCTGTTGTTGAACAAGAATTTTTGTGCTTTCAACCTCATAGCCAGAACACGCGGTGGACAACATATTTAACATTTTTTGAGTAAGTTGTAGTTATGTGTTCAATTACTTCATTTTTTTTTGTGATGTTTCCATGAATTATGGAGTCGTGCAATGCTATAATTAAGTTATAATTTTGCCATGACTGGCTATCGTTTCCATTCTGCGAGCAAATTTCCCACACGTTGGATGATGTCATTTTACATTTTTAAGTATTTTTTCCCCTTTATCAAATAAAATTGAATTTTTTCAGGAATATTCATGACAATTTTCAAGTCATTCTGACAATCGCTCTTTTTTTACAGTGTTTTGAAATCAGAACCTTAGTTATAATCACCATGTATATAGTAAATCATCGCTAATTAATCTGCATTATTTATGCTTCATTAAATACATTATATTCACCTAATTTTTATTACTTTTTGCAAAATAGCTTCCTAATTAAGTATACTGAAAGTAACTGGAGAAAAACCCATACATATTATATGATTAATAATAACATTAAAAGAATTTTCAAACACACAGTAATCCATTGAGTTAAGCAAAAAATAATTAAATGGCAAAAGTTGGTTTTTGTTAAAATGTAAGAAATATTTATTAATTAATATGGGAATAGTGTTAATTACATTAATAAACATTTTATTTTTGTTAATTATTGGAAGTTTTAATGATTTTTCAGAAATTTCATTGTTTTTAATGTTAATAGGCCTACTATTTAAAACAAAAAACCGGTTTAAACCAAAAAAACCTCGTTTAAACCAAAAAAACCCGGTTTTTTAGTTTTTTTCAAAAAAACCGGTTTTTTTACCAACCCTGGAATGTAGCCAAAGGTTCCAGAACGAGTCTGTCGTTGAAGTTTCTATTTATCAGTCTGACTCGAAGTCTGTCGTGTTGAAATGAACCTTTTTCTTCGTATGAAGAGGTTGTGAAATCCTCGGATGAGGTGCTTGATTTTCGTTAGGTTTTCCATTGGCTTCAGATGAGTTGAGGTTCTCGGTGAAGCAGGGTTTCAACGGGTTTGTGGAGATGTTTTTTTCTTTACCGTTTACTGAAAGAGTATAATATTGCTCAGTCCTTGTGATGACTTTGTATGGACCTTCGTACGGAGCTTGAAACGGTTTTCTCACAGCGTCAGTACGAATGAATACACTAATGAATATAATAGTTTAACGCTGAAGAGACGAAAACATGCTGTGCTGAATGCTTTGAGGGCGAAGCTGGTCTAAGGTCATTGAAATGGTCACGAAGATGTTGAATGAAATCGGAAGAAGATGGAGATGAGGCAAATGTTTCTAGAAAATCCCCTGGCAGTCGGATGTTCGTGCCGTAAATCACTTCTGCCGGGATTGAGTTGAACTCTTCCCGAAATGTGGACCTTAATCCCAGGAGGACTGTAGGTAAGGCCACTGCTTATTGCTGTGACATCTGATTGCTGTTTTCAAGGTTCGATGCCATCTTTCGATGAAACCGTTGCATTTGGGATTATAAGCAGTGGTGCGCCGTCTCGTGATTCCGATGATGTGCGACAGTTCTGTAAAGAGGTGGGACTGAAATTGGGAACCTTGGTCAGTAATAATGACACTAGTAGCACCAAAGCGAGTGATCCATCCGTTGTATATCGCAGCTGCCACTGTGTCGGCTCGAATATCTGGAACTGGTATGGCTTCAGGCCATCTCGGGAACCTGTCAATCAATGTTATGCAATACTGATGTCCTTCTGAAGAGGGTAAGGGACCGATGATATCCAAATGTATGCGTCGAAGCGCTTGGAAACTGGTATATAATGTCCCACAGGTGCTCTGGTGTGCTTGTGTATCTTGGACTTCTGACATGTCAGACAGGATTTTGCCCATGTTTTGCAATCTTTTTTGATTGATGGCCAAACGAATTTTTTTGCAATAGTTGTGGCAGTAGCTTGGATGCCAGGATGTGAAAGTCCATGAACAGAGTTGAAAACAGTTTTCCGGATGGACTCTGGAACATACGGTCTGCTTTATCCAATGGAAACATCACAGTAGATTTGTAAGTTGGAACCAAAAACTGGAAATTTTTGAAGTTTGTGTTTGAAAAAAGTATCTTGATCAGTTCATCGTCATCCTCCTGTGCTTTAGCCATTTCAGTGTAGTCCACAGTTTGAGGCATATGAATTTCGTCGAGTCTGGACAAGGTATCAGCTACACATTATCTTTACCAGAGATATGTTGTATGTCTGCTGTGAACTGAAATATGAAATCAAGATGGCGTATTTGACGAGGAGAAGCCTTTTCTGCTTTTTGCTGAGTAGCGAAAATGAGAGGACGATTATCAGTATAGAGTGTGAATTTTCTGCCTTCAAGGAAGTAACGGAAATGCTTTATTGTTGAATACGCAGCGAGAAGTTCTCGGTCGTACGTGTTGTAACGAGTCTGAGTTGGAGAAGTCAGTCGTTGAGAGAAGTAGCTTAGCGGTTGCCAATCATTCTTGACTTTTTGCTGAACAACTCCAACAGCCATATCGGATGCATCAACCATTAGAGCAAGTTCCGCATCAGGGGACGGATGAGCGAGAATAGTGACATTAATGAGCTGTTGCTTGGTTGATTCGAATGCTGAAATAGCTTCTTCAGACCACTTGATTGGAGATTTGTCGTTTTTCTTGCTGCCTTTGAGGTAGTCGTTAAGAACAGCTTAAGTTTTGGCAGCACTGGGAATAAATCGCCGGTAAAAATTGATTATTTCGAGATATTTTCGTAGATCTTTTACAGTCTCTTGTACTCTTGGATGACATTGATTCGTTCGGATGTTGGACGGATACTTTCAGCAGTGATGTGATGACCAAGATAGGTGATTTCAGGTTGAGCGAACGAGCATTTTTCGAGATTGATTACAAGACCAGCATCTTTGAGTCTCTCGAAAACTTGTCGTAAATGGATGTGATACTCGTCTACACTTTTTGAAGCAATAAAGAGGTCATCAATGTATACGAAACAGAAGTCTAAGCCTCTGAGTACAGAATGAAGAAAACGTTGGAAGGTCTCAGCCGCACTTCCTAGGCCGAATGTCATTCTGGTAAATTCGAATAAGCCGAATGGTGTTGTGATGTCAGTTTTTTCAATGTCCTCTGGTGCAACTGGTATGTGATGATATGCACGAACCAAGTCGATAGTGGAGAAGATTATGCAACCGTGCAAGTTTGATGGAAAGTCTTGCAGATTTGGAATTAGGTATCGATCCGGTTGAGTGATGGCGTTGAGACCTCTGTAATCACCACATGGTCTCCAACTACCAGTCTTCTTTGGCACCAGGTGTAGAGGACTGGCCCATGAGCTCTGGGAGGGTCTGCATATGCCTTGTTGCAGCATATAGTCGAATTCCTTTTTGGCAATTTGCAACTTGTCAGGAGCCAAGCAACGTGTTTTGGCAACAACGGGCAGGCCTTTTGTAACAATGTGATGCTCGACACGATGGGGTACAGTTCTCAGAACGGGTGATTCATGAGTCAAACAGGAAAATTCAGCCAGTAGAATTCTGATGCGGTCGTCTCTGATGTCGTGAGAAGCAGTCGTCAGTGCACAAGAAGGACCAGAGACGACTCTACCTGATGAGCTAAGTGAAGTGACAGGATCGACGAGGCGTCGGCGTTTGATGTCTACGAGTAAGCCGAATACCTTGAGAAAGTCCGCGCCGAGTATTGGCTTAGACACGTCTGCCACGATGAAAGTAAAGAGAAATGTTCGTCTTAAACCAAAATCAAGGTGTAGACATTCGGTGCCGAAAGTTTGAACTTTGGTAGAGTTTGCAGCATACAAGGAAAACATTTTTCTGGAAAGGGTCGTTGATTTGCAGTTACCGGTATCACGGAAACGTCCGCTCTTGTGTCGACCAAGAAATGTCTATTACAAGAGCGATCAAATAGAAAAAGACGACTGGGGACTTGGCTGGTATCACACGTCATCATGAATGATGCCCCGGGTCGTTTCCCTGATTAGACGAACTGACATATGCATAGGGCTTTGTAAATCTCCGGGCGTCATTTCCGTAGCGCCTATGATACCAGCAAATGTCCTTTCCGCGATGAGTCACATCTCTGCTACTGCTTCGTTGAAATCGCGATCGACTGGTCGAGCCTTGTCGACTTCTAGCTCGTTTTAGTTCTTGCATCTCATTAGTTAATTTTGCGATCTGAGATGAAAGAGAGGTGAGGCATATTTCATGTGAGGATGACTGAGACGCGTCATTTTCTGGTTTCGCGATCGCCATGATATTCGGATTCGCGTGATCACAAGTTTCGAGAATTTTATCGGCCATGTCGGCTAATTTTGACAACGATTCCGAGCTCACCGATAAAATTGCTTGCGTATGCTGTGGCAAGAGCTTCAGCCATAGAGATTTGAGAATGTCGTCGCTTACCTTGTTTACCGCGAGGTTTCTCATCTCCCTGAGCAATTGTGATGGTCAACGATCGCCCAAATCTGAACCGGGGAGTAATTTCTTGATTTGGGTGCTCTCTGATTCGGACATTCTTGATGTGAGAGCCTCTTTCAACGCAGCATATGGACGATCATTAAGCGGAGACATGACGATGTCACTGATCACGTTGAGCAGTCGTTGGTCCATGGCGCAGACCACGATGTTGTACTTAGTTTCTTCACTGGTCACTCTTGCCGTTTTGAACTGGGCCTCCAAGTGCACGAACCATAACGCTGGCGTCTCACACCAGAAAGAAGGTGGTTTGATTGCCACACTGTCTGTTTGCAGGCCTCGCGTGGTGGATCCATCAGTAGAATCGGTTCCCATATCGGGCGGGTTCGGGAAACAGGGGTCACCAATATATAGTTATATGTGAGCTGACTTTGAGACAACTATATTATTCGAAGCAGTAGTTAACCCTTCGATGGGCAGCGCCGTATATATCCGCTCAAAAATGTTGTGGCGAATCTGGGCAGCGCCGTATATATCCGGCCGACCTGATCAGTTGCCTTCCCCTACTTTCTTTGTGTAAATCTGTCGCCCTGCAGTTGACGAGCTCCTCCTCCAGTATTCAGAAGAGATCATGACATTGTAGGACGCTCTATACAGGTACACAATACAGAAAGCACACGGTAACAATGCTATTATCTCTTGCATTGTAATTGCTATCTTGAGGTGCAAAGGGTTGTAGGGAAAGAGAATTCTTGAAGATGTTTCTGTGGTCTGAAGTATTTTTTTTTTCAGTCCAAAAATAGAGTATCGCTTTTTTTCCCTTTCACTCAGTTATTTCTTCTATATTTGATTTTTATTTTATTTTTGAAACTTTCGGGTGATGATTAGTTTAGAAATGGATATGATACAGAATTTATGTTCCAAAATAACTATGAACGTTAAACTAACACCTCTTGAGCTGAATTTTTTTTCGTAGTAAAGAAAGGACCCCCCCCCCACTCCTTCACCCTCTCATCATAAACTGACTTATTTTCCGCTAAACTATGCTATATAAAATTATCCGTGGTCAACTATGATACTGTAACTAAGCCATCCATCCTATATCTCTAACATAATATAAACCGTCCCCAAAAATTAAATCCTATTTCTGCATCTTCTGACTATCTATAGTCGAATGGAAAAACTCTCTCCCCTCAACTATCATTGATCACAGTCTGTCACAATCAAACACATTCTTTTGTATCGGTCTCGACAAACAATATTGTATGAGTAAATGTAAGGAATTTCGCAATTTCAGCATTTCTTTATTTTTTCAACTACAATCTCTCGTTATTATCTATGCATATCATTTCCTCAATAAACTCAGTCTATAAATCGAGTTTATTACACTGCTGATGTATTCCAAAAACATAGAAATTTTAGTATCCATTACACATCTTTCACGTTCTTTGCGAGCATCGAACTTGAATATTACCATAATTATTTTAAACTTCTGGAACTTTAGGTCGTACATTGCAGTCAGTTCTGTGAAGTTTTTGAAGTGACACTTTCCCAAGCCTGCACAATCTTCCAATCCTAACTTATCACATTCCTGAGTTAACGCAAAAGGGAAGGTCTAACCACCCCGATGAGCCACTATAATAGTGTTATTTTGCAGGAAAAAACGTAACCCCCCCACCCCCCAAGGAAATATTAAATTGTGAAACGCACCTCTCTCCCTCTGAGAAAATCCTGCCTACGCCCATGATCACATTCACCTCTTTGGCGTAGTCTTGTCTGTTATTTCTGTGATTGATAAATGTCAATATTGTGTTCAGAAAAGTGCTCTTGTAGCGAAACTGCGTGGATCACAGAATGCCCACTTACATGGGTTGTGATATACGATGCAGTTCATTGGAAAATTCCGTCGCTCTCAAAATAATAACATTTTGAAAGTACGATGAAACTTTTATGAAACGGCCGTTCGGTATTCCGAAAAAAAAGACCGTTTGTGAAGTTGATCACCGAATAGAAGTTGGGCGATGGTAGAAAGAAGAATAAGGTGGAAAGCGTGTGGTGTGTCAAAATTTCGGATTTCATTGTCACCAAAGAAAAAATCTCATGCTCAATATATTTTACAATGCCCAAGAAACAGGTGCATATACTTTGGGCAGAGCATTGAATACCAGATTATCCGATCAATTCTTGAATCTGTATTATCAGAGATCTGTTTTTTCCTCGTAGTGAGTCCCTCAATGAAAAGGAAAAGCCTTGTGTTCGTTCTTTCCTCGCATTATTTTATTCTCTCACTGTTTTTATACTATATGTCTGCGTGCTAAAAAGTAAAGAAAGCTCCCACAAAGAGCAAAAACTTTCACGTCCTGTTTCTATTCAGTAAAGATCATTGGTGATCTGTCGTATTTATCCTGGGCCATGGGCGAAAATTTTTTAACTGTCTTATCAGCTAGGATCAATTGTATAGCATTAGCTTTTGTCATCTTATTTACAATTTTTTTTAACCTGATAATGTCACAACTGAATAGGAAATTCGATTGAGCTGGAAAGGTATTTATACTGATGTCCGAAGATTATGAGGTTATACAAAGAGAACTATATAAGGTGTTAATGCATTCAAATAAAACGAAGAAAAACTTGGTTTTTTTTTTCCAACTCTTACGGCCTAAGTTTGAAAGAAAAAACAGCTTGACAAATGTGACGGGACCACGGATCAGTCTGGATTAGGGAGTTAACTCAATTTTTTTGGAAGAGACTCTGTGAACACTCCTTCTTTTCAATCCCACCAGTGTCTCTTTTTACCCCCTCCCCAAAGGTAGGTTTTGCGGACGCCCATGGAAGAAAGCAAGCAGTTCATTCAAAATAAATTGGTTGTATTGACCAGAGCTGATCATAACTGAACGAGGCAGAACTAAATTCTAGGAAGAGGAAGAATTTCAAGAAAAAGACAAGAATTTCTCATTTGGTACCCGTGAAGTTATCTGTATCCGCCCATTAGTATAAGCCTCTTATCATCGTGGCTTGTTATAGCCAACACCAGAGGTAAACACAAATAAGCATTTGGTTGTTTCAAACAATGCTTGTCTCGCGATCTCACACATTCCTACTTTCCCACCTATTTCCTTTCTCCTCGCTCTTCTTTTCTACTTTTTGAGCCATGTGTGTTTCACAATGGTTTTTGATGATTCTGTATAACATTCATACTATTTGACAGGCGAGTAAACGCAAACCCCCCCATAAGTACAATAATACTGGCTCTATTGAGTGAAGATGAATTCGATGAGAGAAGTTAATATCAAGTTCGGAGAACGATTGCTCGTATTGATCAGTTTCATCCGAATCTTAGGATGAACTCCAGAGTGTAAGAGACTAGTGCAGTCGTGTTGTATTGAAAATTCCACCACCACCTCGAGTACGCCATTTTAGTGGGAACCCAGGCATATAGGTCCCACTATACAACGTTTCAAATTCATTCAACTAGTTAAACCTTTTTTTATGAACCAGTTATTGAAAACATAGTAACGTAGATCAATGACTTTGCTGCAGAATATATTCAACAAAATAATGTGGCACCAAAATCAAAGCGTGTTGGTGCGACACGAACAATCCACAAAAAAATTCCAAGTTTCCAAGTGCTATATTCACAGAGATATTCAAATTCGAAAAGTGGAGGCAATTTGGGGAAGAACAGAGTTAAAAGCGTGTAAAACTGTTTTCCCGCATTTAACGCTGTTCTTTTCCGAAATCTCCTCCGTTTTTCGAATTCGAATACCTCTGTGAATATAGCATTTAGAAACCATGGAATTTTTTTGTTGGGCATCGGGACAGACAGGACAACAACTTTCTAATTGAAAGCACGGAGGACGGTATAAAAATTTAATTTTTTTTATTTTGCTACACACTGTATTTTCATTCTCAAAACTAGTACAGGGGAATTTTTGAACGCCTGCTGAACGTTTTTTAAATTGAAATCATACCTCTACGACGGACGGTTGATGAGATAAGGGCAGAGCTAGTACTAACAGACAGGACCGTAACTAGAATTTTTGCCGCCCGGAGCCAACATTATTTTGCCACCGCCACAACTTTAAAATTCGATATACTTTTTTTAAAGGTGCTCTTGTTACCACCTAAAACTACCTCCCCCTAAATTTTGCCGCCCGGGCAGTTCACTCCCCCACCCGTCTAGTTCCGGTCCTGCTTACAGGATACCTAGTATAAAGAGTTGATGAAAACTAACTTGTATATTGAAAATAATTGGGGCAGCTTAAGACAAACATTTCACGAAACTTTGTCGAAGACAAAATTATCCACGAAAAAATTATTTCATTTGTATGGTAACTAATCAACTGTTAATTATTAATATTTTTTTTTCAAAACATTTTACGGAAGTTTAAATATAGCGTACATATATAAATATTCGTATCATCGCATACTGAATACCAACAGATAAATTAATAGACTGACATTTATCCAGTAAACATTGAATGTCCACGATGTGTGTCACACAATAGAAATTGATTTTATATTGAGTATTCACGAAACTTTCGATTCAATCCCCGTAAATTCCGGTAAGGATGTATAAGCCACATCTAGAAAGGAAAAAAGAAAAGTTTTCGTGGAAAAATATTGTCGTCGAAGCCTCAAGTAAGACGCACATAATTTTCGTCAAAGAATTTAAAAAAAAATGATTAAAATTCTTCGTACGTTTCCACTTACGTTCTTTGATTTCTTTATTAATTTTTTTTACCATTACTTGATTAAAAAAAATAAATTAGTAAACATTGAGCGTTTTTCAGAAGTGAAAATTTATAGAATTTATTGGAATTCTCGAAGTTTTCATTATTTTCAATCGAATACTCTGTTGTAAATGAAAAAACGTTGACGCTTGAGATTTTCATGTAATAATAATTATTTACGATTATCTTTCAATTAAAATAATGATCTTTTTGCATGAATCCAAAAAATAGAAAGAAATTGGTGAAAATGAAAATTTCTCATTTTTCTCCAAGAAATCGGGGAAAAATGATTTCCTAGGTTTCATAAACATTTAAACACTCAGCGAGGCCATTATGGCTAACCTACAATAGGTCTATTCATGTTGTTGAGGTATTGTTGCGATGGGAGGATCCCCAATTACCGAAAATCCGGCTACCTGCTGGTGAGAATGGGGGAAAGCATCGTCTTTCCTGAACAGGCTCTGCCCATTTTCGAAGGATTTATCTGAATATGCGTAACTGTCGAAGGGTTAAACAATAAAACAATTATTTATTTGCAAATATAAACGAAGGTAAAATAATACGGGATTCGGACGAGAGCAGGGATATGTGCAAAGATGCGACCGGCAAATATAAACAACAATAGCTCTCTGGCCAGACGGCCTTGACATTAGATTTTTGTGGTATTGCCACAAAGAGGAAAATAATTTTTTTTAATGCTGGGAAGACAATCTTACATCATCCCCACTGTCGACAAGGAAGTGCAGTT